>NC_134397.1:36951477-37163679 GCF_050003625.1 Haematobia irritans | reverse complement strand
TGTATATAATAAAAACAAAACAAAAGCAATAAATATAGAGAAAAATAGAAATAAGAAAATTTATATATGAAAGAGTATAAAAAGAAGTAGAAAGAAGAAAACGTGAAATTGTTAGGAGAGAAAAATTTTTTCGATACTATATCAAATCCGTCAAATGTGTTATGTACAATATATAGGAGTGTATATTCCCGTATACATATATTTCAATCTGACTTGATCTGGACAACATTTTTAAGACTTCTATAAAATCTATAGACTTAAAATTTTAGTTGGCAAACGGCCAGGGGTGGAACACAATGTTACTAAAAAAATATGGGAAACATTTAAATATGTAGATCTGCTCAGATCTCAATATTGGCCTAGATCTAATGTCTTAGATATAATTACATATATTCCAATATATAGTTGGATCTGATGTTAGATATCTTCATATGTGGGCAGTGTTGCCCAAATTGGGGATATTTTTTCGTGAATGGGGACAACATTTTTGAATTGGGGTCTTGGGTATTTGGTGGGGAATTTCCATAAATTTGGAGATTTTGTGGGGATTTTTTCGAGAAATCGGTTTAATCTTTTTCAACAAAATTTTATTTATATAGGAAATTTTTCCAAAATTTTATTCCTATAGACAACTTTTCCAAAATGTTATTTCTATTGAAAGTTTTGTCGAAATTTTATTTCAATACAAAATATTGTCAAAATTCTATATAAAATATTGTCACAATTTTGTTCCTATAGAAAATTTTGTCAAAATTTTATTTCTATAGAAAATTGCGTCAAAATATTATTTTTATTGAAAATTTCGTCCAAATTTTATTTTTACGGAAGATATTATCAATATTTTATTTCTATAGAAAATTTTATTTCTATATAAAAAAAATTGTCGAAATTTTATTTCTATCCCAGCAAAAAAAATTGGAAGTTCTTCTATAGGTTGAAATCACACTAGCTTCCGAACGAAACATGCTATCGACTTGAAACTTGGCACAAGTAGATATTATTGTTGTAGGTCGGACGGTATTGCAAATGGGCCATATCGGTCCACTTTTACCTATAGCCCCATATAAACGGACCCCCAAATTTGGCTTGCTTAAGAGAAGCAAATTTCATCCGATCCGGCTGAAATTTGGTACATGATGTTAGTATATGGTCTCTAATGACCGTGCAAAAATTGGTCCACATCGGTCAATAATTATATATAGCCCCTATATAAACCGATCACCGGATTTGACCTCCGGAGCCTGTTGGAGGAGCAAACTTCGTCCGATCCGGTTGAAATTTGGTACGTAGTGTTAATATATGGTCTCTAATAACCATTGGTCCATATCCGTCCACAATTATATATAACCCCCATATAAACCGATCCCCAGATTTGTCTTGCGGAGCCTCTAGGAGAAGCAAATTTCATCCGATCTGGCTGAAATTTGGTACATAGTGTTAGTATATGGTCTCTAATGACCATGCAAACATTGGTCCATATAGGTCCATAATTATATATAGCCCCCATATAAACCGATCACCAGATTTGACCTCCGGAGCCTCTTGGAAGACCAAAATTCATCTGATTCAGTTGAAATTTGGTACGTGGTGTTAATATATGGCCTCAAAAACCCATGCAAAAATTGATCGAAATCGGTCAATAATTATATATAGGCCCCATATAAACCGATCCCCAGATTTGACCTCCGGAGCCCCTTGGAAGAGCATCCGATTCAGTTGAAATTTGATACGTGATGTTAGTATATGATATTTAACAACCATGCCAAAAGTGGTCCATATCAGTTCATAATCATATATAGCCCCTATATAAACCGATCCCGAGATTTGGTTTTGGAGCCTCTTGGAGGAGCAGATTTCATCCGAGTCAGTTGAAATTTGGTACATTGTGCTTGTACCAGGGTTGGCCTGTCGCAAACAGTGACTTTTGCGACATACGTTTACGACGGTATAATACGTATGTCGCAAAAGTCGTAAACCTAGTGTAGAAAACCTAATTTGAAATTAAAGAAATTGTGAATATTTTTTAATTTAATTTAGTTAAGCTCCCCGATAAAAGGTATGCAAAAAATGCTTTATAAATACAATATATATTCAAAACTCTACTAGATTTACGTCTCCCATTCACAACTTCAAACTATTCTTGGTTTTCGTGGTCCATAATGTCAATCTAAGCTAATAAGCCAAAAAGTGATATTATAAAATTCTCTCTTAACAGCAATTCATTTATGTAATGTATTTATGTTTTCCTTCCTTCCAGTTTCTGCAGTAATTTGTGAAAGGTTAACCATGAGCGAGTACCGACCGTCATGTTTACTGCACCATCGAGTAGTTTATAGTAATTTTGGCTTCGAGTTTCCAATTGAAATAACTATATTCTCAAGTTTTTTTAAGCTCGTTAATAATTTTACAAACATTCCTGAGAATTGAAACTTCTTCGCACGTATCATCATCTTGGATTATCATTCGCTGCCTATCTGAAGGATCTAAAGTATTTGGAGTTTGCGACGTTTGCTACTTCTTCTACATTTATGACGTGTATGTGACGTTTACGACGTTTACAACTTTGCGACAATCGCAAACCTTAAAAAGTTGTATACAGACCATCTCTGGCTTGTACATGGCCGTTAACAAACATGCCTAACTAGGTCCATATCGGTCTATAGTTATACATAGCCCTCAAATAATCGATCTCCAATCGCACAAAAATTGGTCCATATCAAGTTCATAATTCTATATAGCCCCCATATAAGCGATCCCCCTATTTCAATTCTGACTCTCTACGTACCGTGCAAAAGTCCATGTCGATTCGTAATTATTTGTAGACTTACCTATACATAACTTTTTTGTCTAATATATACCACGTATGGACTAACTCACAATTTAGAAAACGATGTTAAGAAGTTTTAAGATACCACAACCCAAGTAATTCGATTGTGGTTGACAGTCTTTCGTATAAGTTTCTACGCAATCCATGGTGGAGGGTAAATAAGATTCGGCCTGTCCGAACTTACGGTATATACTTGTTTATTTTTAATTTTTTTCTAGTTTTATTTAAAGGAAATAATATTGGACTTTTTAGATTTTTATCAAGTTTTATATTTTTAATTTCCTTCGAGTTTTTATTCAGATTTAAATTGCTATATTTTGTTTAATTTTCAATTTAATATTTATTCAAATTTAAATGGTATTTTAATTTCAAATAAATGCAATATGTATTTCATTTTTATTTCGTATGCCCATATTCAAAACGAAATCCCGATTTAAATATTAAATCAACCAAAATTTAAATATTTTCCACACGTATACATATAAATAACTTCAATAGAACAACAACACTGAGCCTTGGGAAAAAAACATTATTGTCAACAGATTTTGACTTTAAATCATTTGGAAAAGGATCAATACATCAACTGTGCATTTTCTGGTTTCCGTTTTTTTTTTTTTTTTTTTTTTTGAGGATAGTATAATATAAAATAAAATATTGATGAGTGACCATGTGTCATTAAGTTTGCTTTTGGTTCTATTATGATATACCCATGTCAAAAATATTGTAACGTATATAAAAGTATATGTGGCCTTTGTTGCCAACATTATCCATTGCTTGTATAGAAATTTCTCTGGTCTAAAAAAAAAATTGTATCAAACAAACAGTAAAAATCTGTCCAAACTAAAAATCAATTGAAAAATAAAAAAAAAAAAATCATGGATTATATTCTCTGTCTGGAGCTTAGGGTTTCAGTCATGTTGGCCATGACTGGAAACAATACATGTGTATATGGTTGAGAGTATACATGAATTTTATGAAAACAATAGTTGAAAATTTTTCATGAAAGGCTCAAGGCAAGAGGATCGAAGTTATTCCATGAAAAAACAATATTTGATATATTTATTTTTATTTTTTTGTTTTATATATAATTTTTTTTTATACCCTGCGCAACACTGTGGAACAGGGTATTATAAGTTAGTGCATATGTTTGTAATACCCAGAAGGAGACGAGATAGGCACATGGTGTCTTTGGCAATAATGCTCAGGGTGGGTCCCTGAGTCTATATAACCATGTCCGTCTGTCCGTCCGTCCGTCCGTCTGTCTGTGAACACATTTTTGTGATCAAAGTCTAGGACGCAATTTAAGTCCAATCGCCTTCAAATTTGGCACATGTTCCTAATTTGGGTCAGAATAGAACCCTATTTATTTTGGAAGAAATCGGTTCAGATTTAGATATAGCTCCCATATATATCTCTCGCCGATATGCACTAATATGCACGCAGCAGCCAGAGTTTTATGCCGATTTGCTTAAAATTTTGTACAAACATAACACGTAGTCGTATAGCCAAGTGTGCAAAATTTGATTGAAATCGGTTCAGATTTAGATATAGCTCCCATATATATCTTTCGTCCGATATGGACTTATATGACCCCAGAAGCCAGATTTTTGGCCTAATTTGGTTGAAATTTTGCAAAAGGAGTACAATTAGTAGTAGAGTCATGTGTGCAAAATTTGATTGATATCGGTTCAGATTTAGATATAGCTCCCATATATATCTTTCGCCCGATATGGACTAATATGGCCCTAAAAGCCAGAGTTTTGGCCCAATTTGGTTTTAAATTTTGCACAGGGAGTAGATTTAGCATTGTTGCTATGCGTGCCAAATTTGGTTGAAATCGATTCAGATTTAGATATAGCTCCCATATATATCTTTCGCCCGATATGCACTTATATGGACCCAGAAGCCAGAGTTTTATCCCTATTAGCTTCAAATTTTGCACAAGGAGTACAATTGGTAGTATAGTCATGTGTGCCAAATTTGATTGAAATCGGTTCAGATTTAGATATAGCTTCCATATATATTTTTCGCCCGATATGGACTTATATAGCCCCAGAAGCCAGAGTTTTGGCCCAATTTGGTTGAAATTTTGCACTAGGAGTACAATTAGTAATATAGTCATGTGTGCCAAATTTGATTGAAATCGGTTCAGATTTAGATATAGCTCCCATATATATGTTTTTCTGATTTCGACAAAAATGGTCAAAATACCAACATTTTCCTCGCTAAATCGCCACTGCTTAGTCGAAAAGTTGTAAAAATGACTCTAATTTTCCTAAACTTCTAATACATATATATCGAGCGATAAATCATAAATAAACTTTTGCGAAGTTTCCTTAAAATTGCTTCAGATTTAAATGTTTCCCATATTTTTTTACTAAAATTGTGTTCCACTCTAGTGCATTATCCAACTTAAATTTTGAGTCTATAGATTTTGTAAAAGTCTATCAAATTCTGTCCAAATCGAGTGATATTTAAATGTATGTATGTGGGACAAATCGTTATATATAGCACCCAACACATTTGACGGATGTTATATTGTATCGAAAATTTAGATCTACAAAGTGGTGCAGGGTATAATATAGTCGGCCCGCCCGACTTTAGACTTTCCTTACTTGTTTTAGTTTGTATTTCCCTGATGAGTTAATCTGACTTTTTATGCTTATACCTTTTCGATATGTTTTCTGAAGTATCCCTTGTTTTGCCAGTCATTAACAAATTTATTGGAAAAATTTAATTTTTTTGGCTAAAAAAAAATCCTAAAATTTATTACAATATCCTCAATGGTACCGTTTTTATATCCCTCATATTGGAATATAATAATGGCTTAAAACCAAACTTTTGAAAAACATATAACTTATCATGTTTTTTCCAATATATTGGTTGTCAACATACAGTATAAAATATATTGAACCTTGTATTGTTCTATTACGTTTTTTTAGGGGAAGTGAAACATATAAGAAACACCGTGTACTAAATAAAAAAAGTAGAGAAAACAAAAACGAATTTCAGAGATTGTTTTTTGGGGTTTTTCTATTTAATTTAAATGTAAATGACTTTAATTTATGGCATATTGTTTTAAAGTTAAAAGGAAAAAAATGTTCCACACAAAAAAAAAAAAAAATATCGAGAAAAAACAAATATTAAAAACCTTGAGTTCTTTTACCTTCCTTTGGGGAAAAGAATCACTTTCATATAACTTTCTTTCGATTTCAATCAAATTAGTGTAATTTATTATTCTCAGTTGCTGAATGAAAGCATGCATGAACGAGTAATGGCCTCCCATACACATGTAAAAAAAAGCTTTGCACTCGTTAATATTGAATTCAATTGCCAGTGTAGCATACTTCAAGGCGTTATTTGAAAAATTGCCATACAATTGAAATTGAAGTATGTCGTTAGGGAATTGTGAGACAGTTTTTTTTATTGTTGCGTTCTTTCCATTTGCTAAGCATACTTTTCGATGATTTAAAAGGAGGTGGTAGACGTTTGATGTCACAATACAAAATCAAATTCAAGAATAATTTGGAATATGGAAAACGAATACAGTTTAATAAATAAAAATGATTAAGTTTTTATTTTTTCTTTTTGTTTGTATGCCAAACATCTGTCGAGTTGTCTGCAATCTTTGATTTAATTATGAAGACACGTGCCAAGGTGAAATTCAATAGAATGTCGCAGTTATGAGCAGACAATGCATTTGATTACAATAAATTTTCTATGCCTGATTATATGCTTTAATATATTGAAAGAAAGAAAAATATAGAATACTTAAACTAACCACATCGGCTTATCAGATTCGTAAATTTGAGGGATTTTATTAAAAAATGTCCTAGGGTTAAATGTTCAAAATATAACTTGTCATGGTGTTCCACATATTAGAAACATTCCGTCTTCCAATGGTTGCACTAAGAAAATGTATCACATTGATGGAGTGCCACCAAAAGTCATACGACAAACTTTACAAAGTAATTTCGCATATGTAGGGCAGGCCCCTTTCACACACACACACACACCCACACACAAATCTGATTCAATCAAGAAATTAATTCATCCAATTAATTTTTTAATTGAAATATCTTAAATCACTAAAATGATAGTATCAATTACAGTTTTAATTGGGTATACAACAATTTTTGATTAAAAAATTAATTGATTTATTTTGAAAAATTCAATTAATTTTCTAATCGATTCACTTAAAAATTTAATTGAATTTGATTGCAAAACCCTCCACCATAGAATGGTGACGGGGATATAATGAGTTTGTGATTCCGTTTGTAACACATCGAAATATCGATTTCCGACTATATAAAGTATATATATTATTGATCAGGGAGAAATTCTAAGACGATATAACCATGTCCGTCTGTCTGTCTGTTGTAATAACGCTACAGCCTTCAATAATGGCGCTATCGTCCTGAAATTTGGCACAGATTCGTCTTTTGTTTGCTGGCAGGTCAAGTTCGAAGATGGGCTATATCGGTCCAAGTTTTGATATAAACCCCATATAAAACAACCTCCCGATTTGGGGTCTTGGACTAATAAAAACTGTAGTTTTTATCCAATTTGCCTGAAATTGGAAATCTAGAGGTATTTTAGGACCATCAAAAAGAATACCGGAAATGGTGCCTATCGGTCCCTGTTTTGGTATAGCCCCCATATGGACCGATTCCCGATTTTGCTTCTTGGGCGTCTAGAAATTGTATTTTCTATCCGATTTGCCTGAAATTGGAAGTCTAGAGGTATTCTAGGACCATAAAGAGGTGTACCGAAAATGGGGTGTATCGGACCATGTTTCGATATAGCCCCCATATAGACCGATCTCCAGATTTACTTCTTGGGCTTCTAGAATCCGTAGTTTTAATCCAATTTACCTGAAATTTGAAATCTAGAGGTACACTAGGATCCTAAAGACGTGTGCTAAAAATGGTGAGTACCGGTCCATGTTTCGATATAGCCACCATATAGACCGATCTCCCGATTTTATTTCTTGGTCTTCTAGAATCCGTAATTTTTACCCAATTTGCCTCAAATCAGAAATCTGCAGGTATTCTAGGACCTTAAGGATGTGTGCCGAAAATGGTGAGTATTGGTCCATGTTTTGATATAGCCCCTATATAGACCGATCTACCGATTTTACTTCTTGGGCTTCTAGAATCCGTAGTTTTTATCCAATTTGCCTGAAATTGGAAATGTAGAGGTATTCTAGGAAAGTAAAGAGATGTGCCGAAAATCGTGATTATCGGTTCATGGTTTGATATAGCCCCCATATAGACCGATCTCCCGATTTTACTTCTTGGGCTTCTATAATCCGTAGTTTTTACCCAATTTGCCTGAAATTGGAAATCTAGAAGTATTCTAGGAAAATAAAGAGATGTGTCGAAAATGGTGATTATCGGACCATGTTTCGATATAGCCCCCATATAGACCGATCTCCAGATTTACTTCTTGGGCTTCTAGAATCCATAGTTTTTATCCAATTTGTCTGAAATTTGAAATCTAGAGGCACACTAGGATCCTAAAGACGTGTGCTGAAAATGGTGAGTATCGGTCCATGTTTTGATATAGCCCCCATATAGACCGATATCCCGATTTTATTTCTTGGTCTTCTAGAATCCGTAATTTTTACCCAATTTGCCTCAAATCGGAAATCTAGAGGTACTCTAGGATTCTTAAGAAGTGTGCCGAAAATGGTGAGTACCGGTCCATGTTTCGATATAGCCCCCATATAGACCGATCTCCCGATTTTATTGCTTGGTCTTCTAGAATCCGTAGTTTTTATCCAATTTGCCTGAAATTGGAAATGTAGAGGTGTTCTAGGAAAGTAAAAAGATGTGCCGAAAATGGTGATTATCGGTTCATGTTTTGATATAGCCCCCATATAGACCGATCTCCCGATTTTACTTATTGGGCTTCTAGAATCCGTAGTTTTTACCCAATTTGCCTGAAATTGGAAATCTAAAGGTATTCTAGGAAAATAAAGAGATGTGCCGAAAATTGTGATTATCGGACCATGTTTCGATATAGCCCCCATATAGACCGATCCCCCGATTTTACTTATTGGGTTTCTAGAATCTATAGTTTTTATCCCATTTGCCTGAAATTGGAAATCTAGAGGTATTCTAGGACCATAAAGGGGTGTGCCGAATATATTGAGTATCGGTACAGTTTTTGAAATAGCCCCCTTATAAACCGGCCCTCCGATTTGGGGTCTAGGTTCTAGAACTACAAATAAATGTGCTGAATACTGTGTGTATCTATCCATGTTTGGTATAGCCCCCATTACACCGAACTCCCGATTTAACTCCTAGGGTTTCTAGAAATTGTAGTTTTTATCCGATTTGCCACAAATTGAAAATATCCTGGCATTTTAGACCCATAACAAAGTGTATATGATTTAATTTTATCGGTCCATTTTGTAAGGCCTCCATATAGACCGATTTCACTTATTGAGGGTGTAGAAGGCGCACTGGTCATGAAAATTGTTTGAAACTGAATGCAAAATTTCCAGATTTTACTTCTCGTAGTCATATAAATAATTGGGATGAAAATCCACAGATTATAGATTTCAAATCAAGGCGTTATATCATTTTCTTGCACACTTACAAGATGTGTTTATGATTCCTCGAAAACCCAAACAAAAAATGGTTGTTATAAATCCAGAATCTGATCTAGTCTTCATAGGTAATATCTTTACATTTATCTGTGGGAAGCGTACTGGTTGAACTACTCTGCTTGGGAAAATATCTGTCATCAAACCCCCCTGCAATTTTCAAAGGAAACTATTATATTTTATTCATGGTGGTGGGTATTTAAGATTCGGCCCGGCCGAAGTTACTACTGTATATACATGTTTGAATTAAAAACGTAACTATTTTCAATTACTTTCTTATCTGACTTTGTGTTTTAAATTTGATTAAAAAATTGATTGTTTGAAATAAATTTTTATTTAAAAATTTAAGAAAAAATCAATCACTTTTTTAGCTGACCTTGTCTTCCGAGTTCACTAAATATACACAGAAACAAATTTCACGAAATTTTTTCCAATTTACATCTTAGTTGAGTTTTAAAATATGTTCAATTAAAAATTTAATTGATTCAACAAAATTTTTAATTAAAACAAAATTCAATCACACAAATTCATATTATCAGTTAATTTTTTAATTGGGTCAATTAATTTTTTTAATGATATTATAATTTCTGTGATTGAAAACATTTCAATGCATCGGGCTGCCACCTAACCTAACCTATTTAGAAAATTTTGTCAACATTTTATTTCTGTAGAAAATTTTGTCACAATTTTATTTCTATGGAAATTTTTTGCAAAATTTTATTTCTATACAGAATGTTGTAAAAAAAATTATTTCTATACAGAATTTTGTCAAAATTTTTATTTAGATAGAAAATCTTGTCAAAAATTTATTTCTATAGAAAATTTTGTCAAAATTTTATTTCTATATAAATTTTTGTCAAAATTTTATTTCTGTAGAAAAATTTGCAAAAATTTATTTCTATAGACAATTTTGTCAAAATTTTATTTCTATAGAAAATTTTGTCAAAATTTTATTTCTATAGAAAATTTTGTCAAAATTTTATTTCTATAGAAAATTTTGTTAAAATTTTATTCCTATAGAAAATTTTGTCAACATTTTATTTCTATAGAAAATTTTGTCAACATTTTATTTCTATAGAAAATTTTGTCAAAATTTTATTTCTATAGACAATTTTGTTAAAATTTTATTCGTATAGAAATATTTGTCAACATTTTATTTCTATAGAAAATTTTGTCAACATTTTATTTCTATAGAAAATTTTGTCAAAATTTTATTTCTATAGAAAATTTTGTCAAAATTTTATTGTTATAGAAAATTTTGTCAAAATTTTATTTCTATAGAAAATTTTTGCAAAATTTTATTTCTATAGAAAACTTTGTGAAAATTTTGATTCTGTAGAAAAATTTGTCAAACTTTAATACTATAGAAAATTTTGTCAAAATTTTATTTCTATAGAAAATTTTGCCAAAATTTTATTTTTATAGAAAATTTTGTCAAAATTTTATTTCTATATAAATTTTTGTCAAAATTTTATTTCTATAGAAAATTTTGTTAAAATTTTATTCCTATAGAAAATTTTGTCAAAATGTTGTATTTATAGAAAATTTTGCCACAATTTTACTTCTATAGACAATGCTGTACACATTTTATTTCAATAGAAAATTTTGTCAAAATTTTATTTCTATAGAAAATTTTGTCAAAACTTTATTTCTATAGAAAATTTTGTCAACATTTTATTTCTATAGAAAATTTTGTCAAAATTTTATTTCTATAGAAAATTTTGTCATAAATTTATTTCTATAGAAAATTTTGTCAACATTTTATTTCTATAGAAGATTTTGTCAAAATTTTATTTTTATAGAAAATTGTTTCAAAATTTTATTTCTACATAAATTTTGTCAAAATTTTATTTCTATAGAAAATTTTGTTAAAATTTTATTCCTATAGAAAATTTTGTCAAAATGTTGTATTTATAGAAAATTTTGCCACAATTTTACTTCTATAGACAATGCTGTACACATTTTATTTCAATAGAAAATTTTGTCAAAATTTTATTTCTATAGAAAATTTTGTCAAAACTTTATTTCTATAGAAAATTTTGTCAACATTTTATTTCTATAGAAAATTTTGTCAAAATTTTATTTCTATGGAAAATTTTGTCAAAATTTTATTTCTATAGAAAATTTTTTCAAAATTTTATTTCTATAGAAAACTTTGTGAAAATTTTGATTCTGTGGGAAAATTTGTCAAACTTTAATACTATAGAAAATTTTGTCAAAATTTTATTTCTATAGAAAGTTTTGTCAAAATTTTATTTCTATAGAAATTTTTGTCAAAATTTTATATTTATAGAAAATTTTGCCAAAATTTTACTTCTAAAGACAATACTGTACAAATTTTATTTCAATAGAAAATTTTGCAAAATTTTATTTCTATAGAAAATTTTTGCAAAATATTATATCTCTACCGAATTTTGTAAAAAAATTATTTCTATACAGAATTTTGTCAAAATTTTTATTTCTCTACAGAATTTTGTCAAAATTTTTATTTCTATTGAAAATTTTGTCAAAAATTTGTTTCTATAGAAAATGTGGTTAAAAGTTTATTTCTATAGAAAATTTTGTCAAAATTTTATTTCTATAGAAAATTTTGTCAAAATTTTATTTCTACAGAACATTTTGTCAAAACTTTATTTCTATAGAAAATTTTTGCAAAAATTTTTTTTCTATACAGGATTTTTTAAACATTTTTTTTTTTCTATACAGAATTTTGTCAAAATTTTTATTTCTATACAGAATTTTGTCAAAATGTTTATTTCTATAGAAAATTTTGTCAAAATTTTATTTCTATATTTAGTTCGATAGAAATTTTTGTCAAAATTTTATTTCTATAGAAATTTTTGTCAAAATTTTATTTCTATAGAAAATTTTGTAAAAATTTTATTTCTATAGAAAATTTTGTCAAAATTTTATTTCTATAGAAAACTTTGTGAAAATTTTGATTCTGTAGAAAAATTTGTGAAACTTTAATGCTGTTGAAAATTGTGTCAAAATTTTATTTCTATAGAAAATCTTGTCAAAATTTTATTTCTATAGAAAATTTTGTCAAAATGTTATATTTATAGAAAATTTTACCAAAATTGTATTTCTATAGACAATTTTGTCAAAATGTTATATTTATAGAAAGTTTTGCCAAAATTTTATTTCTATACAGAATTTTATAAAAAATTTATTTCTATACAAAATTTTGTCAAGATTTTTATTTCTATAGAGAATTTTGTCAAAATTTTTATTTTGTCAAAAATTTATTTCTATAGAAAATTTTTTCAAAATTTTATATCTATAGAAAATTTTTGCAAATTTTTTTTCTATAGAAATTTTTTGCAAAATTTTATTTCTATAGAAAATTTTTGCAAAATTTTATTTCTATAGAAAACTTTGTGAAAATTTTGATTCTGTAGAAAAATTTGTCAAACTTTAATACTATAGAAAATTTTGTCAAAATTTTATTTCTATAGAAAATTTTGTCAACATTTTATTTCTATTGAAAATTTTGTCAAAATTTTATTTCTATAGAAAATTTTGTCAAAATTTTATTTCTATAGAAAATTTTGTCAAAATTTTATTTCTATAGAAAATTTTGTCAAAATTTTATTTCTTTAGAAAATTTTGTCAAAATTTTATTTCTATAGAAAATTTTGTCAAAATTTTATTTCTATGGAAAATTTTGTCAAAATTTTATTTCTATAGAAAATTTTGTCAAAATTTTTATTTCTATAGAAATTTTTGTCAAAAAATTATTTCTACAGAAAACATTGTCAAAATTTTATTTCTACAGAAAACATTGTCAAAATTTTATTTCTACAGAAAACATTGTCAAAATTTTATTTCTATAGAAAATTTTGTCAAAATTTTATTTCTATGGAAAATTTTGTCAAAATTGTATTTCTATAGAAAACTTTGTGAAAATTTTGATTCTGTAGAAAAATTTGTCAAACTTTAATACTATAGAAAATGTTGTCAAACTTTAATACTATAGAAAATTTTGGCAAAATTTTATATCTATAGAAAATCTTGTCAAAATTTTGTCCAAATGTTATATTTATAGGGCTGCCACCTAACCTAACCATAGCTAGATCGATTCAAAATTTCACCACTAACAATGAAATTCTTAATGAGTTTTTAGGTTACTATGCATATGCATTACAAACAGAATTACAAAAGCAATATAAACGCCATCATATGGTGTAAGGTATAAAAATTCATTAAAAGTTAAACATGGTTGTAGTCCACGCCTGGTAAACAGGCTGCTATATTCGATTCTCATTTTAACTGTAGTAAAGAACAATTTAAGTATTTTGTTGCAGCAGATTATAAACCTGTTCGACTGTGTACCACTTATTCAAATAAAATGTATACCTTTAAATGTCTTCCAAATTCAAGCATTTGGAGAAAAATATAACTTCTCACAATTGCCAAAAGTGCAAAAATGAACATTTTCCCAGTGTTTTGTCACAAAAACTTCACAAAACTATACGAAAAATTAAGGACAAAACTTTTGAGTCTACTTTAAACAAAACTAAACCGTTATGGTTGACCCACACAAAGAAATAGAATGAATGGAATAAATTGCGAAAAAAAGTAAAGATGAAAGAAATTGTTACATTTGAAATTGCCACTTTAGAATTTATGTTTCTTCAAAGTTTTTCTGAAGCTCTTGGACGACATAGCAATTTGAATAAATGTCTCGACAATTTTATGTTGCGTTACTTATCCCAAAAAAATGCTTAAATAAATTTTGCAGTCAGTAAAGGAAAATTTTGTAGATCATTTGAGGTATAAAATATAAACTGCTTAAAAAAATGTATTAAATAGAGGTGTAAAATTTAATTAAATAGAGGTAGCCTTTTTTGTATTATTATTACAGAAATAGATTTTGGTATTGAAATATTTGTGAAATTAAGTTTCCTTTGTTTTTAAAAAGTATATGGTAGACAATCTAACATTTTTTTCTGCACATATGTGCGTATGATTCATACTAATACAAAATATATCCTGTACATATATGCGTATAATTCATATTAATGGAAAATGTATTCTGTACGTATCTGCGTATAATTCATATTAATTGATAGTACATTCGTGCGTATGAATAATTTTTTTTTTAAGATATTCCCCATACTCTCAGAGGAGTAGTGTTGATTAATGGCAATACGACAAATTTTCAAAATGGCCTTTATATGTTTGTATGTATGTTATATCACTCAAACATACTTAGGCAAATAGTGTTTGTTTTTTTATTTTCTTATGAACTGATGCGAAAGAATTTAATTTTCAAAAACACCAGCTTGCATATCTTCTTTTTTAAATGAATTATTCGTATGTGATCTATTTTGAAAATTCACTGTAAATATTTATTAACTCTTCATTTTCCATTAACTAACTAAAACAAACTTCTCCAAAAATATATCACATATTTCTCTGTAGGCTCAATATATAAACTCTAAGGAATTATTTTTCTAAACTAAGGGGTTAAATGCCTAAGATGCCATCATTATTCAACAACAAATGCTTCATGCATTACTAAGCATACTTCATACCAATAGCTTGTCATAAATCTACTAGCACACACACACATGATGGTTTCGAATATACTTATATCATTCGCTTTTTCCCAAATCATCCAAGTCGTAAGTCATCTTAAACCTTGTCATTTACAAGAACTACGAGAAAATCCTTTTATGATCTACTACTTACAATGCGTATGTTTGTCGATTTTTCTTATGCCTGAAAAATTGTATCTTGTTGGCAAACTATAAATATAGAATGTAGAAAAGTATGAGAGATGATATCTCATTTTGAGAGGATTTGTGTAGAAAATACCAAAACTAAATACCCAAATAGTTATTGAAAAATATCATCAGAAAGACAAGATCAGTTTCAAATATTATGCAGACTTTCCCTTTTCCCCCTCTACTACTCAACTAGGGCGAAAAGTTGTTTGTTGAAATCTTTAGTTTGTGTACAATGAGATGGCTAAGACAGTGGTATGGATGTAGAAGGAAATAAATAAAACTATAAGACAATTAAGGGAAGAAATAGAATGAGAAATAAATTTTAAGCAAATGGAATATTAAATTCGTGATAAAAAACCAAGGGTATACTGGTAAATATCGCACATATGGATGTAAGTGATTGTATTATTCCTCCTTCAGTCGGAGTGAATGGTGTGACTTTAACCTTATTTTAAATGGTATCAGATTTATGCATTTCATTAGCCTATATTTGCCTTGTCACTGAGAATATGTTATCAGTTTAAAAGTATTTGCATAACAAATCCTAAATCACTAGTTATTAAAAATCCCCAAAGTTTGCTTCTCAAAAGAGTTCCTAAGAGCGTATGAGTAATACTATTTGTGGACTACATTACGTATGAGTGATTTCAATATCGATGTGAAAACATGAAACAACTAAACCGTTTTGGCTGAAATTGTTAGGCAAAACTTAGAAGTCGATATATGGAATGGAATGAAAATCTACTCCTTGCCCGAATATTAGTTAAGTTCTTTGATTTTCTTCAAATATTGGCGTAGAAATTGGCACTGCAACAAAAAACACTTAAATTATTAGATTTACTTTAAAATAACGCATAAAAGATCAAGCAATGAATGGAGAGAGTAGTCCTTTCTATAGTCAATTTTTTTAGTGCACATACGTAAAAACGTTATTTATGTCCTGGACATGAGATTTAATGTACTCTTACAGCGAGATAATGCTGTCGAAAAGGGTACATGCAATTTTAAACGCTACTTCACCTTCCTATGTGGGAGCCACCGTGATGCAATGGTTAGCATGCCCGCCTTGCATACACAAGGTCGGGGGTTCGATTCCTGCTTCGTACGAACACCAAAAAGTTTTTCAGCGGTGGATTATCCCACCTCAGTAATGCTGGTGACATTTCTGAGGGTTTCAAAGATTCTCTAAGTGTTTTCACAGCAATGTGGAACGCCGTTCGGACACGGCTATAAAAAGGAGGTCCCTTGTCATAACATGGAATCGGGCAGTACTCAGCGATAAGAGAGAAGTTCGCCAATGTGGTAACACAATGGACTGAATAGTCTAAGTGAGCCTGATACATCGGGCTGCCACCTAACCCATGTACTTATAACCCCAACGTTTAACAAGCACCCGAAGTGAAACTAAGATACCCCTATTGTTTGTTGTATTTGGTTTCTAACATTTCCTAGCTGAATCAATTTACTTTCAATTTTCTGAAGAAAGGACGCCAGAAGTGTCCGTAAATTTTCAGCAGTCAATTCTTGAATTTATGGTTAAGTAAACATGTGATATATCTCGAATTGTCGTGAACATTGCAAAGTGATCACCATATTTTCTGACTACATCTTTAGTTAAGCTTTACTCCAAACGTGACTTTGAGGCGTATGAGTAGTATAATTTGGGACACTATACTGCGTATGAGTGATTTTAATGGTGATATTAGTGCATAAAAAAACACAATCTGCTTGAAACATCGAAACCGAATAGGCTGACAATTTTAGGCAACTTAGAAGTCGATATGTGGAATGGGGTGGAGATCTTGGAGGCGTATGAGAAATACTATTTGTGGACTATATTGCGTATAAGTCATTTTAAAAACTGTGATAATAATTTTGACAAAATTCTCTTTTTTTAGAATCAAAATTTTGCAAATTTTTTAGAAATAAAATTTTGATAAAATTTTCTATAGAAATAAAATTTTGACAAAATTTTCTATAGAAATAAAATTTTGACAAAATTTTCTATAGAAATAAAATTTTGACAAAAATTTTAATAGAAATAAAATTTTGACAAAATTTTCTATAGAAATAAAAGTTTCACAAAAATTTTCTATAGATATAAAATTTTGACAAAATTTTTTATAGAAATAAAATTTTCATAAAATTTTATATAGAAATAATATGTTGACAAAGTTTTCTATAGAAATAAATTTTTGACAAAATGTTATAAGAAATAAAATTTTGACAAAATTTTCTATGGCAATAAAATTTTAAAAAAAATTTTCTATAGAAATAAAATTTTGACAAAATTTTCTATAGAAATAAAATTTTAACAACAATCTATATACAAATAAAATGTTGACAAAATTTTCTATAGTATTAAATTTTGACAAAATTTTCTACAGAATTAAAATTTTGACAAAATTTTCTACAGAATTAAAATTTTCACAAATTTTTCTATAGAAATACAATTTGTACAGAATTTTCTATAGAAATACAATTTTGACAAAATTTTCTATAAATATAACATTTTTACATTTTCTATAGAAATAAAATTTTGACAAAATTTATTATAGAAATACAATTTTGACAAAATTTTTTATAGAAATTTGACAAAATTTTGTATAGAAATAAACTTTTGACAAGCTTTTCTATAGATATTAAAATTTTGACAAAATTCTGTATAGAAATAATTTTTTTTTTTCAAAATTCTGTATAGAAATAAAATTTTGCAAAAATTTTCTATAGAAATAAAATTTTGTCAAAACTTTATTTCTATAGAAAATTTTGTCAGAAGTAAAATTTTGACAAAATTTTGTATAGAAATAAAATTTTGACAAAATTTTCTATAGAAATAAAAAATTTTACAAAATTCTGTATAGAAATAATTTTTTTGCAAAATTCTGTACAGAAATAAAATTTTGACAAAATTTTCTATAGATATAAAATTTTAACAACAATTTATATACAAATAAAATGTTGACAAAATTTTCTATAGTATTAAATTTTGACAAAATTTTCTACAGAATTAAAATTTTGACAAAATTTTCTACAGAATTAAAATTTTCACAAAGTTTTCTATAGAAATACAATTTGTACAGAATTTTCTATAGAAATACAATTTTGACAAAATTTTCTATAAATATAACATTTTGACATTTTCTATAGAAATAAAATTTTGACAAAATTTATTATAGAAATACAATTTTGACAAAATTTTTTATAGAAATTTGACAAAATTTTGTATAGAAATAAACTTTTGACAAACTTTTCTATAGAAATTAAAATTTTGATAAAATTTTCTATAGAAATAAAATTTCACAAAATTTTATATAGATATAATATGTTGACAAAGTTTTCTATAGAAATAAAATTTTGCAGAAATTTTCTATAGAAATAAAATTTTGCAGAAATTTTCTATAGAAATAAAATTTTGCAAATTTTTTCTATAGAAATAAAGTTTTGACAAAATTTTCCATACAAATACAATTGTGACAAAATTTTCTACAGAAATAAAATTTTGACAAAATTTTCTAAATGGGTTAAGTTAGGTGGCAGCCCGATGTATCAGGCTCACTTAGACTATTCAGTCGATTGTGATACCACATTGGTGAACTTGTCTCTTATCACTGAGTGCTGCCCGATTCCATGTTAAGCTCAATGACAAGGGACCTCCTTTTTATAGCCGAGTCCGAACGGCGTTCCACATTACAGTGAAACCACTTAGAGAAGCTTTGAAAACCCCAGAAATGTCACCAGCATTACTGAGGTGGGATAATCCACCGCTGAAAAATTTGTTGGTGTTCGGTCGAAGCAGGAATCGAACTCACGACCTTGTGTATGCAAGGTGGGCATGCTAGCCAGTGCACCACGGTGGCTCCCAATTTTCTAAATAAATAATGTTCTTACAACATTTTCTATATAAATAATGTTCTTACAACATTTTCTATATTAATAAAATTCTCACAAAATTTTCTATAGAAATAAAATTTTGACAAATTTTTCTACAGAATCAAAATTTTCACAAAGTTTCCTCTATAAATAAAATTTTGACAACGTTTTCCATAGAGATAAAATTTTGACAAAATTTTCTATAGAAATAAAATTTTCTATAGAAATACATTTTTGACAAAATTTTCTATAAAAATAAAAATTTTGACAAAATTCTGTATAGAAATAAAATTTTGTCAAAATTTTCTATAGAAATAAAAATTTTGACAAAATTCTGCATAGAAATAAATTTTTTACAAAATTCTATATAGAAATAAAATTTTGCAAAAATTTTCTATAGAAATAAAATTTTGCAAAAATTTTCTATAGAAATCAAATTTTGCAAAAATTTTCTTTAGAAATAAAATTTTGCAAAAATTTTCTATAGAAATGAAATTTTCTGTACAGAAAAAAAATTTTGCAAAATTTTCTATAGAAATAAAATTTTCTATAGTATTAAAGTTTGACATAATGTTCTATAGAAATAAAATGTTGACAAAGTTTTCTATAGAAATTAAATTTTGACAAAATTTTCTATAGAAATAAAATTTTGAAAAAATTTTCTATAGAAATAAAATTTTGACAAAATTTTCTATAGAAACTAATTTTTGACAAAATTTTCTATTGAAATAAAAATTTTGACAAAATTCTGTATAGAAATAAATTTTTTACAAAATTCTGTATAGAAATACAATTTTGCCGATATGAATGATTTTGTATGTGTGTACTAAATACGGGTAGAAATGTGAATCAATCTGTCAACTTTTTGTGTGATTTTTAGAGGACGGGTACTGATTTAAAACTGGACCTGTTTTTCAAACGGATAAAGGGATCAATTCCAGAGACTAATTTTTATACAGTATTCTTGTAAACATCGTGAACCATTTGGAGAAAATGTACATTTTGACGTTCAATCCAATCCAAACATTACTGGCAATTAAATGATAATATAAAATTATAGACTAATATGGACCACTGATTATAAGTGCTTTTGGATACAATTGTTCAACAACTTGGATTCATTTACATATAGTATCAGTTATAATCTTAACTTATAATTTTGGAAAATTTTTGGAGAAAATATATATTTAGACTTCTCCAATTCAAATATAATCGATGATTATATTAGTTTTTCCTCTCTTTCAAACCACTGTGTATATGTCAACATGGACTTTATCCTTTGATAAAATTTCTTGAAACAGGAAAAAGAGAACGGAAATCAAATCCACACGGTTACTTAAATTGTAACAAAAAGTGATGAAGGAAACTTGGGATGACAGAAACCAAATCTTCTCCCAAAAACAAAAAAATGTATCTAGGCAGTTTCCGCTCTATGTCATGGGACAATCAAAGAAACAAAAAATTTGTGAATTTTAAAGAAAATCTAAAATTCATATAAATTCTAATAAAAAAATATTGCTCATAAGTTGCGTTACGGGAAATTAGAAGAAGAGTTCTCATATACTCTGATCTTATCACAATTTCACACTTCGTCTCATCCTAATATCCACTTGAGTGTGTAAATTGCTCACCAACATCAAAGTATGTTCTACTAGAAATACAATTCTTCCTTGAAGTTTGGAACAAACAACACAGCAAACCTTATCTTTACGTATGAGATTGTAGTTGCCCCAAGGAAATTGCAAGGTTTACAATTTTTTTTCTGATGGGGACCAGAGAGAATATTGTGAAATGTTGAAGATATTTTACAAATATTGTATAAGGAAAATACTGTTGTTAGAAAAAAACTGCTCTCAAAATATCTGGCAGAGAGTAATAACAGAATACAGATATATTTGTATATGTGTATGAATATTGTAGAAATGTTAGTCTGAATATTTCATATCCACCCATTTCCGTTTTATATAAGTGTTTGAGATGCTGTCTATTTCATGGAATGGAATTTATAAACGAGTAAATGACATCTCCTAAAAGTTCAACTCTATTACAAAGCAAATTTTAAATAGTGTTAAAAAGTGGGCAAATTCTATAAAAGAATCAAGAAACACATCCTCCAAATACAAGAAGTACAACGAAAATGACTTTTGTTGAACCTACAATTTAACCGCTATCAACAATTTTCATTTCCTTGTTCTTTTCACTAAAGTTTTCTACACTCACATATGCTGCGAAATAATTGAACTAAAAACAAAAACAAACAAAGTTGCGAAATTTTCCTTTAGAGTTCACAGAGTTAACTTGCTCAAGCTTTTTTTGTTTCTTTTTTGGTTGTAAGAAAACAAATTGAAAAGTTCCACAAGAAAACAAGCTGGCAAGAGTGCAAGCTGTGAAATGACATTAAGCTGGAAGGGTAAGAGAACGGCACATAAAGAAAATCCTCTTTTGTTTTTGTATATGCTCAAAAGATTTTTTTTTTTGCTGAAAATTTTAAGAAACTTTAGGGTTTGACATTTTTGAAAATAGCATCTTAGAGGATGTCATGAAATGGGATTATAGTAATTTACAGAAATTTCTATCAATGGTTTCATTGAGGGAAGAATTATTTGTGAGTTTACTTTTAAGAAAAACAAAAATAAAATATCAAAAACATTTTATATATAAATAAAATATAATAATACATAGGGGCGAATGATTTATATTAATTATGTCCAATAGAGCGTATGAGTTATTTTAATATAACTAACTATCGAATGCTCCATTTTATTATTCAGTTGATAACATAGGATGTACAACAAGGCAATAACAATCGATTCGGTAAAATCCGGTATAGGGTGGCTGATATGTGAAGGTAAGTAGTATGTTCCGATTGCAAGCTGAAAACCAGCTTATTTTCGCGATTACTTTTTTTAAACAAGCAATTCATTGGATATTTCCATTCACTATTTGACAACATATGAAATAAAAATGTAATCGTCTTCATATATATGTTTACACTTTTAATCTAGTGTTTTGGTGAAAAATCTTGTAATCAATTTATATTTGTTCGAATTGCCTACCTTGGCACGAGTTATGGCCCTCAAATGGCGGACCAGCTATAACACGCTAACCGACCGACCGTGGCTCTATGGTATTTGCTCTAGACAAATGCCCCCGGCGCAAAAGTCCAATGGATTGATATTCTGATGGCCTTAGGTTAGGTAAGGTTAGGTGGCAGCCCGATGTATCAGGCTCACTTAGACTATTCAGTCCATTGTGATACCACATTGGTGAACTTCTCTCTTATCACTGAGTGCTGCCCGATTCCATGTTAAGCTCAATGACAAGGGACCTCCTTTTTATAGTCGAGTCCGAACGGCGTTCCACATTGCAGTGCAACCACTTAGAGAAGCTTTGAAACCCTCAGAAATGTCACCAGCATTACTGAGGTGTGATAATCCACCGCTGAAAAACTTTTTGGTGTTCGGTCGAAG
This sequence comes from Haematobia irritans, assembly GCF_050003625.1. Taxonomy (NCBI): domain Eukaryota; kingdom Metazoa; phylum Arthropoda; class Insecta; order Diptera; family Muscidae; genus Haematobia; species Haematobia irritans. The sequence goes on along the minus strand of NC_134397.1, from coordinate 37,141,161 downwards.
CAGGAATCGAACCCACGACCTTGTGTATGCAAGGCATGTTAACCTTTGCACCACGGTGGCTCCCTGGTATCTTAAAACTGCTTAACATCGTTTTCTAAATTGTGAGTTAGTCCATACGTGGTAGAGAGCCAGAATTGAAATATGGGGGTCGCTTATATGTTGGCTATATACAATTATGAACTTGATATGGACCAAGTTTTGTGTGATTGGGTATCGATTTATCTGAGGGCTATACATAACTAACATATAGACCGATATGGACCTAGTTAGTCATGGTTGTTAACGGCCATATACTAGCACAATGTACCAAATTTCAACTGACTCGGATGAAATTTGCTCCTCCAAGAGGCTCCAAAACCAAATCTCGGGATCGGTGTATATGGGGGCTATATATGATTATGGACTGATATGGACCACGTTTGGCATGGCTGTTAAATATCATATACCACCACCACGTACCACATTTCAACCAGATCGGATGAATTTTGCTTCTCCAAAAGGCACCGGAGGTCAAATCTGGGCATCGGTTTATATGGGCGCTATATATAATTATGGACTGATATGAACCAATTCCTGCATGGTTGTTGGATACCATATACTAACATCACGTACCAAATTTCAACCGAATCGGATGAATTTTGCTCTTCCAAGGTGCTCCGGAGGTCAAATCTGGTGATCGGTTTATATGGGGGCTATATATAATTATTGACCGATTTCGACCAATTTTTGCATGGGTGTTTTAGGCCCTATATTAACACCACGTACCAAATTTCAACTGAATCAGATGAATTTTGGTCTTCCAAGAGGCTCCGGAGGTCAAATCTGGTGATCGGTTTATATGGTGGCTATATATAATTATTGACCGATTTCGACCAATTTTTGCATGGGTGTTTTAGGCCCTATATTAACACCATGTACCAAATTTCAGCCGGATCGGATGAAATATGCTTCTCTTAGAGGCTTCGCAAGCCAAATCGGTGGATCGGTTTATATGGGGGCTATGTATAATTATTGACCGATGTGGACCAATTTTTCCAAAGGTGCTAGTGACCATATACTTACACCATGTACTAAATTTCGGCCGGATCGGAGAACATTTGCTTCTCTTAGAGTCCCCGCAAACCAAAGTTGGGGGCCCGTTTATATGGGGGCTATACGTAAAAGTGGACATATATGGCCCATTTGCAATACTATCCGACCTACATCAATAACAACTACTTGTGCCAAGTTTCAAGTCGACAGCTTATTTCGTTCGGAAGTTAGCGTGATTTCAACAGACGGACGGACATGCTCAGAATTTCACCACGACCCAGAATATATATACTTTATGGGGTCTTAGAGCAATATTTCGATGTGTTACAAATGGAATGACAAAGTTAATATACCCCCATCCTATGGTGGAGGGTATACAAATATTTAAAATCTTGTAATCAATTTAGATTTGTTCGAATTGCCAACCTTTGGCACGAGTTATAGCCCTCAAATGGCGGACCAGCTATGGCACGCTGCCCGACCTTGGCTCTATGGTATTTGCTCTAGACAAATGCCTCCGGCACAAAAGTCCAATGGATTGATATTTTGATGGCCTTTGTGCGATCTTAAAATAGAGGTTTTAAGCTATTTTTAGATGACGCTCGTTAAGTGCTTTTGAAATGTCTATGGCCTTCGGCCGATATGTTTGTCTGCGCAGGACATCGGTACTGTCTGTAGGACATTTTCTTTATTATCTTCGGCATTTATTTGGACCCCACGGTCTATGAATACGAGCGACCGGGAGCGACCATTGGCCGTTAAGGAGGCCCACATTATTGCCATTGGCAGCGTTTGAGTACTGATGGTCAATCGAAGGTGTACATTTTCAGATGACCTCTTTGCTCAATTTGCAATGGCTTCCCATCGGAGAAAACCAAATTCAGCGTCTCAACTCCGAAGCAAACCATTGACTCTTTTCAGTCTAATTTTTTGATCATAGGGGGGCTCTCACACTTTTCAACTTTTTTAAGCTTTAATCCATTTTACAATACGTGTTGTGACCGCTCTTGCAATATGTTTAGCTCAGGAGCAAGTTTTCTACCGCTGAGGCGTGGATTTCAAACAAATCTGGCCTTCGTTTTTCATTTCTCTGTTATTACCGCGATGCAACATTGCAAATATCAAGGTAACGAGAAACAAAAGATTTATGTACATTAATAGGGTGATTTTTTTGGTACAACTTGTGGTAACGTATCAGCAATACGTATCAGCCACACTGTAAATGTTGTAAGGCCTCTTTTATAGTTCTAATTACGTTGTTTGTTATAATTAAGTCACTTTTGTTGCCATATGGCGGATTTCACACAAAGTTTCCGATTTAAATGAAGACCCCCCAAAGGCAGGCTTGGACATGAAAATGTTAATATTAAATTTTAAAAGAAAGCTATACATAATGTGAAACAGTTAACGCTAAAATTAAATCGTTGGAAAGTCAAAAAGATCCATTAAAGACCTTAGAAGCAACAGTTTATTTTTTTCTATGTGTTTCGCCAAAATTTGCCACAAAACAAGATTGTATTATACAGGCCTACGGAATGAAATTATACTCTTTTCAAAAAACTTAGATTTGTGTGTTCCTCTTTATAACGTATTTTACCCTTAGATCCCTTAATCGATTTTAAGTCTCTTCCCTTTTTCAATGTTTCTTCAAATTCTATTTCATTATTAATGATTTCATACACGTAACCATTAACTTGTTATTTGCTATGTGAACAATTGTTAAAGTAGTTAAACTTCTTGTTACTTCATTGTTGTTTTCCTTAAATTTTCTAATATCTTCAGAGTAAAACGTTTGCCATCCTGGCAATATCTACAAGTTGTACATGACAAACAAATTAACTGGGTAGGTGGAGTTTATAAGGAGCAGAAACAAAAAACCCCCCACCAAAAAAAACTCTTGAGAATTTCTCATTCACTTAGATAAATCGAATATGTTGCCAAAAAAAAAAAAAAAAAAAAAAAAAAAAACATTGGTAAATGTATAAGGATATCCCGTAAAGTTTTTGTATAGAGAGAGAGAGGAGACTCTCCCTAGACTTGAGAAAAACTTTAAGATGTAATGCAATAAATCGATAATGTTATAAGTATTTATTTTTCCTTTACTTCCACTTACATAGTCTCACGTATTTCAGCTATACTTCCATTTCAGACAGCCAACATAGCCTTTGAATGAAGATTTAACACTCCCATTTCCTATTCATTCAACTGTATAGTAGATCCACTTCCGTTTCCATGGAAATTTGCCAATGTATTTTTTGTTATGTACGTGTGAGTATTCTGCTTTGAAGTGATAGGCTTCAAATGGTTCAATATAACATATATACGAGTATGTGTGTGTGTGTGTGCTTTTGACATTGTCAAAGTGTGGTGCTTTTTTTGTGTTCTGTGTTGTATTGCAGTTAGATTGGTGTTGATTCGGTCTATGTCAGTTTTCAATGCCTAGCTAACAGAGTGACTTAACAATTTCATTACAACTTTGGCAAATGTCTGTTATACCCACAACAACAACAACAACAAATAACATTGAAAACGAACAGCCATACTCATGCACACACAATAAATACATTTCACTATGTAAGTATATTGGACAACTCATCTGAGAAAGAGAGAGAGAGAGACACTGTAATAGAGACTAAAAGCATATACCAACATCCAAGTAATGAGAAGACAACCTTATGTTTACAATTTAAAAGGGAGAGAGCATTTCATAAGATAATAGAGAAGTCACTGTAATATAAAAAGCAAAGAATAATATTGAAGGGAGGGAGTGATTCATTCTGTATATCCCATACAATGAGATTGCGGGGGTGAAGGGAATGTATGCCACTGTTGTGTTGTGTGATGAACTTTGAACATTTTTCGGTGTTAGTCATTTAGTTTGTACTGCCATGTAATGAAGTTAAAAATCAATTAATTATTTGAAATTACTTTATAGCCATAAAGGAAGCCATGTAATTTGATACCATTACATTATGGAAGGGAAAGTTCATGGACATTATGTGAAATGTTCATCTTGGAAATTTTATCGTAAACATGAAGTTCAAACACTAGCTAAAGATGTGTTGTAATGACAACGACAACAATTTAAATTTTAGAAAATTTTAAGTGAATTTGTTATTTCGTTTGTAACATATCGGAATATTGAAGGAAAGTCGATAATCGAATTTTGCAACCAATATACCTTTTGGTAATTTTCAAATTTGAACAAGTATATACGGCAGTAAGTTCAGCCAGGCCGAATCTTATGTACCCTCCACCATGGATTGCATAGTAACTTTTACTAAAAACACTGTCATCCACAATCGAATTACTTGGGTTGCGGTAACACTTGCCGATGGCAAGGTATCGTAGGTTAGGTTAGGTTATGTGGCAGCCCGATGTATCAGGCTCACTTAGACTATTCAGTCCATTGTGATACCACATTGGTGAACTTCTCTCTTATCACTGAGTGCTGCCCGATTCCATGTTAAGCTCAATGATAAGGGACCTACTTTTTATAGCCTCCGAACGGCGTTCCACATTGCAGTGAAACCACTTAGAGAAGCTTTGAAACCCTCAGAAATGTCACCAGCATTACTGAGGTGGGATAATCCACCGCTGAAAAACTTTTTGGTGTTCGGTCGTAGCAGGAATCGATCCCACGACCTTGTGTATGCAAGGCGGGCATGCTAACCATTGCACCACGGTGGTATCGTAAGAGTTCTTAACACCGTGTTCTCAATTGTAAGTTAGTCCATAAGGGGTATGTATTAAACAAAACAAGTAAGGAGAGTCTTAAGTCGGGCGGGGCCGACTATATTATACCCGCACCACTTAATAGATCTAAATTTTCGATACCATATCACATTCGTCAAACGTGTTGGGGGCTATATATAAAGGTTTGTCCCAAATACATACATTTAAATATCACTCGATCTGGACAGAATTTGATAGACTTCTACAAAATCTATAGACTCAAAATTTATGTCGGCTAATGCACTAGGGTGGAACACAATGTTAGTAAACAAAAATATGGGAAACATTTAAATCTGAAGCATTTTTAAGGAAACTTCGCAAAAGTTTATTTATGATTTTTCGCTCGATATATATGTATTAGAAGTTTAGAAAAATTAGAGCCATTTGTACAACTTTTCGACTAAACAGTGGCGATTCAACAAGGAAAATGTTGGTATTTTGACCATTTTTGTCGAAATCAGAAAAACATATATATCGGAGCTATATCTAAATCTGAACCGATGTCAACCAAATTTGGCACGCATAGCTACAATGCTAATTCTACTCTCTGTGCAAAATTTCAACTAAATCGGAGTTAAAAATTGGCCTCTGTGGTCATATGAGTGTAAATCGGGCGAAAGCTATATATGGGAGTTATATCCAAATCTGAACCGATTTCAACCAAATTTGGCACGCACAGTTACAATGCTAATTCTACTCCCTATGCAAAATTTCAACTAAATCGGACCAAAAAAAAATTGGCCTCTGTGGGCAATTGAGTGCAAATCGAGCGAAAGCTATATATGGGAGCTATATCTAAATCTGAACCGATATGGCTGATATTTTGCAAGTTTTTCGAGACTCATAAAATATTTGGATGTACCGAATTTGAGAAAGATCGGTTGATATACACGCCAATTATGACCAGATCGGTGAAAAATATATATGGCAGCTATATCTAAATCTGAACCGATTTTTTCTAAAATCAATAGGGATCGTCTTTGACCCGAAACAGGACCCTATACCAAATTTTAGGACAATCGGACTAAAACTGCGAGCTGTACTTTGCACACAAAAATACACAACACAACAGACGGACAGACAGACGGACATCGCTAAATCGACTCAGAATTTAATTCTAAGCCGATCCGTATACTAAAAGGTTGGTCTATGATTACTCCTTCTTGGCGTTACATACAAATGCATAAACTTATTATACCCTGTACCACAGTAGGTGTTGAAGGGTATCAAAAGGCCGATTATTGTGAAAAAAATGGAAAAAAGGAATTTCGTGTTTTGATAAAATACTGCTTTCTGAAGGGAAAAAATACGGTGGAAGCAAAAACTTGGCTTGATAATCAGTTTCCGGGCTCTGCTCCAGGGAAATCAACAATAAATGATTGGTATGCAAAATTCAAGCGTGGTGAAATGAGCACGGAGGACGGTGAATGCAGTGGACGCCCGAAAGAGGTGGTTACCGACGAAAACATAAAAAAATCCACAAAATGATATTGAATGACCGTAAAATGAAGTTGATCGAGATAGCAGAGGCCTTAAAAATATCAAAGGAACGTGTTGGTCATATCATTCATCAATATTTGGATATGCGGAAGCTCTGTGCAAAATGGGTGCCGCGCAAGCTCACATTTGACCAAAAACAACAACGTGTTGATGATTCTGAGCGGTGTTTGCAGCTGTTAACTCACAATACACCCGGGGTTTTCCGTCCATATGTGACAATGGGTGAAACATGGCTCTATCACTACACTCCTGAGTCCAATCGACAGTCGGCTGAGTGGACCGGTGAACCGTCTCCGAAGCGTGGAAAGACTCAAAAGTCCGCTGGCAAAGTAATGACCTCCGTTTTTTGGGATGCGCATGGAATAATTTTTATCGATTATCTGGAGAAGGGAAAAACCATCAACAGTGACTGTTATATGGCGTTATTGGAGCGTTTGAAGGTCGAAATCGCGGCAAAACGGCCCCATATGAAGAAGAAAAAAGTGTTGTTCCACCAAGACAACGTACCGTGCCACAAGTCATTGAGAACGATGGCACAAATTCATGAATTTGGCTTCGAATTGCTTCCCCACCCACCGTATTCTCCAGATCTGAAGAGGTGATCTCCGAAACTGAGGCCTATATTTTGAGGCAAAACCGAAGGAGTACTACCTAAATGGTATCAACAAAATTGGAAGGTCGTTATAATCGTTGTATCGCTCTTGAAGGGAACTCTATGTTGAATAATAAAAACGAATTTTGACAAAAAAAATGTGTTTTTCTTTGTTAGACCGGGGAATTATCAGCCAACCTGCGATAATCACTAATAGCCCACCAAAAAATTTTGGAAGTTCTTCCAAAGGCACAACTTTAAAAGCACTTCCAGAAGATGCACTCCCAATGATGTTCTTTATTTTAACTACCCGGGAAGTTCTTTTAATTTAATTTTTTATAACTTGGTTTTTTCATAATGGGTAATTATACCCTGCTCCACTCTGTGGAACAGGGTATTATAAGTTAGTGCATATGTTTGCAACACCCAGAAGGAGACGAGATAGACACATGGTGTCTTTGGCAAAAATGCTCAGGGTGGGCTCCAGAGTCGATATAGCCATGTCCGTCTGTCCGTCTGTCCGTGGACACATTTTTATAATCAAAGTCTAGGTCGCAGTTTTAGTCCAATCGACTTCAAATTTGGCACAAGTATGTGTTTTGGCTCAGAATAGATCCCTATTGATTTTGGAAGAAATCGGTTCAGATTTAGATATAGTCCCATATATATCTTTCGCCCGATATGGACTAATACGGTCCCAGAAGCCAGAGTTTTATCCCAATTTGGTTGAAATTTTGAATTGGGAGTAGAATTAGCATTGTAGCTATGCGTGCCAAATTTGGTTGAAATCAGTTCAGATTTAGATATAGCTCCCATATATAGCTTTCGCCCGATTTACACTCATATGACCACACAGAGGCCAATTTTTAACTCCGATTTAGTTGAAATTTTGCACAGGGAGTAGAATTAGCATTGTAGCTATGCGTGCCAAATTTGGTTGAAATCGGTTCAGATTTAGATATAGTTCCCATATATATGTTTTTCTGATTTCGACAAAAATGGTAAAAATACCAACATTTTTCTTGTAAAATCGTCACTGCTTAGTCGAAAAGTTGTAAAAATGACTCTAATTTTCCTAAACTTCTAATAGATATATATCGAGCGATAAATCATAAATAAACTTTTGCGAAGTTTCCTTAAATTTTGAGTCTATAGATTTTGTAGAAGTCTATCAAATTCTGTCCAGATCGAGTGATATTTAAATGTATGTATTTGGGACAAACCTTTGTATATAGCCCCCAACACATTTGACGGATGTGATCCAAAATTTAGATCTACAAAGTATAATATAGTCGGCCCCGCCCGACTTTAGACTTTCCTTACTTGTTTTAACTTTTTTTGTTTCAAGTAGGTTAAAAACAGAGTAAGAATTCATAAAATGGTACCAATCATTGAAATTTTGTTGGAAAAAGGGCTAAATCCAATCTGAAAGAATTGTGAATTTTTGAAAATATTTGAGGTCAAACTTTTCAGCCAAGCGTAAGAATTCATTAAAAATTATAAAAAATTATTTATTTGACAAAATATCACAGAATTTTCTAATTTACATCCAAAACATTGAATTCGGATCACACCTAAAGAAGTGATGCAAATTTAGTGCAACGGCTGAAGAAATGGAGGACTTCCGTCTTATGACAAGCCCATGTTAAATTCATCGCTTCTGCGTCAATTTTGCACCACTTCCGTATCCAAAAAGAACATTTTCATTACTTTTTTGCGACGCTTTTTTTGCTGGGGGGGGATTGTTGTCCGAAAGGGAAAATGGAGAGAACGGTCCTACTGAAGTTCAGTAACTACTTAAATGAAAAAGGAACAATCAAGTATGACCTCTGTGAGAGTCTTGAATTTCATGTAGGCCAAGAACTAGAGATCCGATATTAGCCAGTTTTCAATTATTTCTCTTTTCAATGATATTTCTTTTATTCCATTCTTGGTGAGGGGTATTTAAAATTCATCTTTCCCATATTGCAGGTTATACAAAACATTCTGTATAGTAACCACATAAAATGATTAATTCCATTGAAAGGAAGCACTTGCAAAACCTCAATATTTAGAAAAGACTTAAATTGTAAAATGCCATAAGAAAGTACAATGTCTTATATTTGAATATATTTTAATTTAGGAAAAATTTTGATGTTTTGCAATTCTTGGAAATGTTTTCCACTTATGTTATTTTCTACTTTCAAAATGGAATTTATGTTAAACATTGGTGAACAACCTAATGATGGAATGTTGTTTTTCATATAGCTACAGACGTTATGTACAATGGAGGTTACACAAAAAGATTTTCCTTGAAAAATGTAACCAATTTATACAATTAAATTTATAATTGGATGAACATTATTCTAATGAAAGCCTCACACAAACATTTTTTAATAAGAGTTGTTCATAAGAAGGAAATTTTTGACAGAAAATTAAGAATTCAATTTAATGAGAATAAAGAAATAATTATTATATACCTATATACGTATTATATGAAATTCAAAATTCATTTTGATAGAATGTATCTAAAGGGTTTCTTATGAATAATTTTAATTAAGTAATGCATATTCCTATAGCCATAGCCCTTATGTATAACTCACTATAGGGAATTAAGTCTACTTCTTTGAATGCGGAGAATGACTTCCCTTTATTATACGGAACACTAAATTAAAATCAAGTATATACGGCCGTAAGTTCGGCCAGGCCGAATCTTATGTACCATCCACTATGGATTGCGTAGAAACTTCTACGAAAGACTGTCATTCACAAATTTCAACTCACTCGGATGAAATTTGCTCCTCCAAGAGGCTCCAAAACCAAATCTCGGGATCGGTTTATATGGGGGCTATAAATGATTATGGACTGATATGGACCACTTTTGGACCACTTCGCACTTAAATATCATATACTACCACCACAAATTTCAACCAGATCGGATGAATTTTCCTTCTCCAAAAGGCACCGAAGGTCAAATGTGGCGATCGGTTTATATGGGAGCTATATATAATTATGGACTGATAGGAACCAAATCCTGCATGGTTGTTGGATACCATATACTAACATCACGTACCAAATTATAACCGAATGGGAAGAATTTTGCTCTTCCAAGATGCTCCGGAGGTCAAATCTGGGGATCGGTTCATATGGGGCCTATATATAATTATGGACCGATATCGACCAATTTTTGCATGGGTGTTTGAGGCCATATATTAACATCACGTACCAAATTTCAACTGAATCAGATTAATTTTGGTCTTCCAAGAGGCTCCGGAGGTCAAATCTGGTGATCGGTTTATATGGGGGCCATATATATAATTATGGACCGATATGGACCAATTTTTGCATGGTCATTAGAGACCACATACGTACATCATGTACCAAATTTCAGCCGGATCGGATGAAATTTGTTTCTCTTAGAGGCTCTGCAAGCCAAATCGGGGGATCGGTTTATATGGGGGCTATATATAATTATGGACCAATTTTTACATGGTCATTAGAGACCATATACTAACATCACGTACCAAATTTCAGCCGGATCGGATGAAATTTGTTTCTCTTAGAGGCTCTGCAAGCCAAATCGGGGGATCGGTTTATAAGGGGGCTATATATAATTATGGACCGATGTGGACCAATTTTTGCATAGTTGTTAGAGACCATATACTAACACCATGTACCAAATTTCAGCCGGATCGGATGAAATTTGCTTTTCTTAGAGGCCTCGCAAGCCAAATTTGGGGGTCCGTTTATATGGGGGCTATACGTAAAAGTGGACCGATATGGCCCATTTGCAATACCATCCGACCTACATCAATAACAACTACTTGTGCCAAGTTTCAAGTCGAGAGCTTGTTCCGTTCGGAAGTTAGCGTGATTTCAACAGGCGGACGGACGGACGGACATGCTCAGATCAACTCAGAATTTCACCACGACCCAGAATATATATACTTTATGGGGTCTTAGATCAATATTTCGATGTGTTACAAACGGAATGACAAAGTTAATATACCCCCCATCCTATGGTGGAGGCTATAATAAATTAATTGTAAAGCCTTAAAGTATGCTAATAATTTATCAATTGATTTCTAAGAAAATTATAGGAATGCGAGCATTTCAAAATTCGGGGTTATCCCCATCATTACCCCAGCCATAGCTCATATCGTTGCCATGTACGTCTGATGAGTCACCTCGAGGTGCCACGAAAACCCACCCAATTTCCTATTAGAAGGCTACCGATTGAAGGTTTGCAAGTTATATATGGTTAGGTTAGGTGGCAGCCCGATGTATCAGACTCACTTAGACTAATCAGTCCTTTGTGATACCACATTGATGAGTTATATATACATAGTTAAACCACATCGAATGTTAACTTGTATATCCATTTCGGCGCTGAATAGAAGCAAAACAAGTAAGGAAAGTCGTAAGTCGGACGGGGCCGAGAGTTTGTCCGAGACTGGTTCATGAGGACCTGTCTATGGAATGCTACTACTAAAATGTCCCAGGACAGGGCCTTAGGAACGAGTCCAAGTTGTGTCCTAAAGTGTAAATTTATCCCGTCAATTACAAACCCATGTTAAAGTGACTGGTCCCTTCCATACGTCTAACCAGAACTAGGACTGGTCCATATACACTAGTCATGTACCGGTCTTTTAGTTGATCCATTTCCCTTAGGGTACTGATGAAAAATTAGCATTTATGGTCAAATCTGGGATCGTTTTATATGGGAGTTTTTCAAAAGCAAATATGACATGTCAGAAATAACCAATTATGGTCAAAATTATAGCCTTTAAACGGCTATATTGGCTACGCCAATGTGGCTCTGTGGTATTTTGGCCCATTTCCGGCAAATGAGCCGTCCTGGGATGACCGATACTTTGGTATTTTTAGTGACTTGCTCTCCAAAATTCCCAAGGCGCAAAAGTCCAACAGCTTGAGATCCGGAGATTTTGCTGGTCATTGTGCGGAAGAAATGAAGTTCAATTTGAAATGTCTTCTCATGGGCAAAAACTCATGTTACCACTTTTATGCCGTCATTTTTTTGTGCATCGGCAAGCTCTTGTACTTTTTTGCACTTCAGTGGCTCTTCTAGATCAAAATGCTTTTGTAAGGTTGAAAGCAATAAAATAAACTATCACTGAAAAAAAATTCAGATGTTAGACGAGCGATTTAGAAATGATGGTAACTTGAAGTTGATTGCAATACATAGTAACATTGTAGTAAAAAAAAATACGTTTGAAATTCCCTTTGAGTTACAACAATAACAGATATTTCATTTGGCGGACGGATTTGAGTAGCTATCCTCAAATCCAAGAATTTATTCACGATTGTTTATTATAATATGTCAATACACAATGGATAGAATGCCAACGTTCTCATATCCAGTGTTGCCAGGGACGAAATTTCTGAGTTGATGACATGGATTTGGGGATTTTTTTCGAGAAATCGTTTAATACTTTTTTAACACAATTTTATTTCTATAGAAAATTTGGTCAAAATCTTATATCTATAGAAAATTTTGTCAAAATTTTATTTCTATAGAAAATTTTGTCAATTTTTTTATCTATAAAACATTTTTTGAAAATTTTATTTCTATAGGAAATTTTGTCAAAATTTTGTTTCTATAGAAAATTTTGTCAAAATTTTGTTTCTAATGAAATTTTTTCTATTTCAATTTATTTCTATAGAAAATTTGGCCACAAAGGTATTTCTATAGAAAATTTTGTCAAAATTTTACTTTTATAGAAAATTTTGTCAAAATTTATATCTATACAAAATTTTGTCAAAATTTTATGTCTATAGAAAATTTTGTCAAAATTTTATTTCTATAGAAAATTTTGTCAAAATTTTATTTCTATAAAAAATTTTGTGAAAATTTTATTTCTATAGAAAATTTTGCCAAAATTTTATTTCTAAAATAAGTTTTGTCAAAATTTTGTTTCTATAGACAATTTTGCCAAAATTTTATTTTTATAGAAAATTTTGTCAAAATTTTATTTCTATAGAAAATTTTGTCAAAATTTTGTTTCTATAGAAAATTTTGTCAAAATTTTGTTTCTACAGAAACTTTTGCCAATTTCAATTTATTTCTATAGAAAATTTGGCCACAAATTTATTTCTATAGAAAATTTGGAGACAAATTTATTTCTATAGAAAATTTTTTCAAAATTGTACTTTTATAGAAAATTTTGTCAAAATTTATATCTATACAAAATTTTGCAAAATTTTATGTCTATAGAAAATGTTGTCAAAAAAATTGTATATCTATAGAAAATTTTGTCAAAAGAATTTTATTTCTATAGAAAATTTTGTTAAATTTTTTTTCTATAGAAAATTTTGTCACAATTTTATTTCTATAGAAAATTTTGTCAAAATTTTTTACCTATAGAAAATTTTGTCAAAATTTATATCTATACAAAATTTTTCAAAATTTTATGTCTATAGAAAATTTTGTCAAAATTTTATATCTGTAGAACATTTTGTCAAAAGAATTTTATTTCTATAGAAAATTTTGTCAAAATTTTATATCTATAGAACATTTTGTCAAAAGAATTTTATTTTTATAGAAAATTATTTCAAAAGAATTTTATTTCTATAGAAAATTTTGTCAAAAGAATTTTATTTCTATAGAAAATTTTGTCAATTTTTTTTATAGAAAATTTTGTCAACATTTTATATCTATAGAAAATTTTGCCAAACGAATTTTATTTCTATAGAAAATTTTGTCAAAAGAATTTTATTTCTATAGAAAAACTTGTCAAAATTTTATTTCTATAGAAAATGTTGTCAACATTTTTTTCCTATAGAAAATTTTGCCAAAATTTTATTTCTTTAGAAAGTTTTTATAGAAAATTAAAAAAAAAGTTTTTTTTTATAGAAAATTTTGTAAAAAAAAAAATTTTATAGAAAATTTTGTCAAAATTTTACTTCTATAGACAATTTTGTCAAAATTTTACATCTATAAAAAATGTTGTCAAAATTTTATTTCTATGGAAAATTTTGACAAAATTTTGTTTCTATAGAAAATGTTATCAAAATTTTACTTTTATAGGAAATTTTGTAAAAAAATTTATTTCTATAGACAATTTTGTCCAAATTTTATTTCTATAGAAAATTTTGCCAAAATTTTATTGTTATAGAAAATTTTGTCAAAAATTTTTTTTCTATAGAAATTTTTGTCAAAATTTTATTTCTATAGAAATTTTTGCCAAAATTTTATTTCTATAGAAAGTTTTGAAAAATTTTGACTTCTATAGACAATTTTACCAAAATTTTATTTTTATAGAAAATTTTGTCAAAATTTTATTTTTATAGAAAATTTTGTCAAAATTTTATTTTTATAGAAAATTTTGTCAAAATTTTGTTTCTATAGAAATTTTTGCCGAAATTTTATTTTTATAGAAAATTTTGTCAAAAAATTTTTTTCTATAGACAATTTTGTCAAAATTTTACATCTATAGAAAATGTTGTCAAAATTTTATTTCTATACAAAAGTTTGTCAATTTTTTTTTTTCTATAGAAAATTTTATCAAAATTTTATTTTTATAGAAAGTTTTTATAGACATTTAAAAAAAAAAAAGTTTTTTTTTTTATAGAAAATTTTGTAAAAAAAAAAAATTTATAGAAAATTTTGTCAAAATTTTACTTCTATAGACAATTTTGTCAAAATTTTACATCTATAAAAAATTTTGTCAAAATTTTATTTCTATGGAAAATTTTGACAAAATTTTGTTTCTATAGAAAATGTTATCAAAATTTTATTTTTATAGGAAATTTTGTAAAAAAATTTATTTCTATAGACAATTTTGTCCAAATTTTATTTCTATAGAAAATTTTGCCAAAATTTTATTGTTATAGAAAATTTTGTCAAAAATTTTTTTTCTATAGAAATTTTTGTCAAAATTTTATTTCTATAGAAATTTTTGCCAAAATTTTATTTCTATAGAAAGTTTTGAAAAATTTTGACTTCTATAGACAATTTTACCAAAATTTTATTTTTATAGAAAATTTTGTCAAAATTTTATTTTTATAGAAAATTTTGTCAAAATTTTATTTTTATAGAAAATTTTGTCAAAATTTTGTTTCTATAGAAATTTTTGCCGAAATTTTATTTTTATAGAAAATTTTGTCAAAAAATTTTTTTCTATAGACAATTTTGTCAAAATTTTACATCTATAGAAAATGTTGTCAAAATTTTATTTCTATACAAAAGTTTGTCAATTTTTTTTTTTTCTATAGAAAATTTTATCAAAATTTTATTTTTATAGAAAGTTTTGTCAAAAATTTTTTTTTATAGAAAATTTTGTCAAAATTTTATTTATGTAGAAAATTTTGTCAAAATTTTATTTATGTAGAAAATTTTGTCAAAATTTTATTTATGTAGAAAATTTTGTCAAAATTTTATTTATGTAGAAAATTTTGTCAAAACTTTATTTCTATGGGAAATTTTGTCAAAATTTTATTTTTATAGAAAATTTTGTCCAAATTTTATTTTTATAGAAAATATTGTCAAAATCTTTCTCTATAGAAAATTTTGTTAATTTTTTTTTTCTTTAGAAAATTTTGTATTGGGGATTTTTGGGGACAAAAAATATCATAATTTGAGGACAAGAGCCAGAAAAATACTGGCAACACTGCTCATATCGGCATCCTAACATATGCTGTAGATACACGAAAAAAATAATTTTTTTCTTCCAAACGAGATTTTAGACAAACAAATATCGTTTCCCATTTGCATTTCGCTGTAAGGAAGTTTGTTTCGAACTTTTTTGATAAACGTTGATTCTTTTGCAGGCTATAAAATCAATTTCATAAAAATTAACTAAACAGAAAAGAAACAATTTCTTTTCCTGGCTAATTGCATCTTCATTTACATCTTTCAAATTTTAGCGATTCGTATGGAAAGAGAATCGAACCGCAGATCATACAATTTGTAAGCCAATACACTATTCACTGGGCTATGTAGTTGTTATTGTCATCAATGGACAATTATCGTTATAGCCATCAACGTACAAGCAACGCAAAAAGTCATACAGTCATACATATTTATATAGTTTTGGGCGCCCACGAGCCGATGCAAAGAAACTTTATTTAGCAGAAACATGATTTTAATTGGCCACCGTGGAGCATGCCCGCCTTGCATACAAAGGGTCGTGGGATCAATCCCTGCTTCGACCGTACACCAGTTTTTTTTTCACATATAGTTTTACATCTATTCCAATGTTTTGGGATCAACAATTATTTTGTATTATTTTTTTTTTAAATGAGAAGTAAAACAAGTTTTTAATGTTATAACAATCTTATACAAAATTGTTGACATCGACCTACGTCTAATTTGATAGAATTTTTGTAGAAAAATAAATTTATCCTAATTTCTTATTAATTATGTGATTTGTGTTAATAACCTTTCCGTCATTTCTCCTGTAATAAGCAATGACATTTTTTCTCCAAGTTGTTTTATTATCCAGACAACCTATCGACCTTTGGTTTATTCCATTCCACGAATATTCTTTTGATATTAATTTGTTATGATGCTTAATATTCTAGCAGACAGATAGACAGACAGGTGGATGGAAGACAAGAATATTGGTTGCTTGGTAATAAGCAACGACAAAAAGTGAATAACAAATATTGATTAAGGTAAATTCCATGCTCCCACATTATTTCCTTAAGATTTGTAATTATTTCAATAATATATTAAGCATAAGTTTTTTGTTGTTTTTGTTATTTTTTCTTTTGAAATATCATAAGATATGGACTTTGGGAAAGTATATTTGTGTAGGTAGGTATCTGGTAAATATTATATTAATTATATTGAATATTATATGAAAATATTTATTTAAAAGAATATGGCGAAAGGTATAAAGCATTATCCAGTGGTAAAAATACAATGTTAATAAGAGTTTCTACCGTTTGTTTATTGACATTAATTAAAGGATAAAAGTAAGAAATTCACAGAATTACAAAGCTTTTCATGTTCAAAGGGAATCCTTGTAGGAAAAATTATTTTACCTATTTAATTTATTTTTTAGTGTGAAAATAATTCATTTTCGTAATGTCAATGGTTTCTTTTCAAACCAAATTTTCCACATAAAGGAAGTTGTAGGATAGATTTTTAGAGACACCAAGATTTATTTGAGATATTTGTAAATCATAATTTACACGGCCTGGGGTCGAAGAGTTTTATGACAGAGTCAATGAAAAGTCAACGGAAACTGGGTAAGTAGTTGGGGTGAAAACCAAGAGCATTTGGACTACACCCCATAATGTACAAAATGAATGTAAATAAAAAGTGGCACAGTATAAAAAAATGTGGCGCAAAAATGTACAAAAAAATTTAGTGACGTAACAAAAAGTGGCACAAAAGTATCACCGATTGAAAAAAGTGGCAAATTGGTCGCTAAAGTGGCACGCTGTCTATTAAGATCTATACTCTTTTGCATGCGTTTGAACCAATTGTCGAAGCACTCTTGCCACTGTGATGGAAGTATCTCCCAACATGCATTGTGAACGTATCAAACGGTTCCGCGGGAGTAAAAAAAAGTCATTCTGTGCCAAGTCAGGTCTACACGGAGGAGGACCCATAAAATGCAGTTGTTTGAGCTTAGGTGTGAGAGCTTGCATTGTCTTGATGAAGAGTGGTCCTTCTTCAGTGATTGGTTTTCTTGATTTCATGTATAAAAACTGCCCAACAAATGGTTGTGTTTCATTGGCAGTCGTACCACTAGCATTCTGTTTGCTAGTGGTACGACTGCTTCATGTTCAGTTTTTCTGCAAAAACAGGAGATCATTTGCTTGGAAGTGCTTCTGTCAGTTGGCAGATTGCAACACTAGGGTTCACTGTTGCCACTCGAGCCGAACATACTCAAGCAAAATTTTGAGTCAATTTTACCAAAATCTACCAAACAAAAAATTCTGTTACAATTTTATTTCTATAGAAAATTTGGTCACAATTTTATTTCTGTATGAAATGTTGACACAATTTTATTTCTATAGAAAATTTTGTCAAAATTTTATTTTTATAGCAAATTTTGTCAAAATTTTATTGCTATAGAAAATTTTGTCAAAATTTTATTTCTATAGAAAATTTTTTCAAAATTTTATTTCTATAGAAAATTTTGTCAAAATTTTATTTCTATAGAAAATTTTGTCAAAATTTTATATCTATAGAAAATTTTGTCAAAATTTTATTAATAATTTTTTTTTGTCAAAATTTTGTTTCTATAGACAATTTTGTAAAAAAATTATTTCAATGGAAATTTTTCTAAAAATTTTATTTCTATAGACAATTTTGTCAAAATTTTATTTCTATCGAAAATTTTGTCTACATTTTATTTGTATAGACAATTTTGTCCACATTTTATTTCCATAGAAAATTTTGTCAAAATTTTATTTCTAATGAAAGTTTTGTGAAAATTTTTTTTCTAATTAAAATTTGGCAAAATTTGATTTCTATCGAAAATTTTGTCAACATTTTATTTGTATAGAAAATTTTCTCCACATTTTATTTCCATAGAAAATTTTGTCAAAATTTTGTTTCTAATGAAAGTTTTGTGAATTTTTTTTCTAATTAAAATTTGGCAAAATTTGATTTCTATAGAAAATTTGGCAAAATTTTATTTTTATAGAAAATTTTGTCGACATTTTATTTCTATAGAAAATTTTGTCAAAATTTTATTTCTAATGAAAATTTTGTCAAAAATTTTTTTCTAATGAAAATTTGGCAAACTTTGATTTCTATAGAAAATTTTGTCAAAATTTTAGTTCTATAAAAAATTTTGTCAAAATTTTATTTCTATAGAAAATTTTGCCAAACTTTTATTTTTCTACAATATTTTGTCGAAATTTTATTTTTATAGAAAATTTTGTGATAATTTAATTTCTTTAGAAAATTTTGTCAAAATTTTATTTCTATAGAAAATTTTGTGAAAATTTTATTTTTATAGAAAATTTTATCAAAATTGTATTTTTAAAGAAAATCTTGTCAATATTGTATTTTTATAAAAAATTTTGTCAACATTTTATTTCTATAGAAAGTTTTGTCAAAATTTTATTTCTATAGAAAATTTTGTGATAATTTTATTTCTTTAGAAAATTTTATTTCTACAGAAAATTTTATTTTTATAGAAAATTTTATCAAAATTGTATTTTTAAAGAAAATCTTGTCAATATTGTATTTTTATAAAAAATTTTGTCAAAATTTTAGTTCTATAGAAAATTTTGTCAAAATTTTATTTCTATAGAAAAATTTGTCAAAATTTTATTTCTATAGAAAATTTTGTCAAACTTTTATTTTTCTACAAAATTTTGTCAAAATTTTATTTTTATAGAAAATTTTGTCAAAATTTTATTTCTATAGAAAATTTTGTGATAATTTTATTTCTTTAGAACATTTTGTCAAAATTTTATTTCTATAGAAAATTTTGTGAAAATTTTATTTTTATAGAAAATTTTATCAAAATTGTATTTTTAAAGATAATCTTGTCAATATTGTATTTTTATAAAAATTTTGTCAACATTTTATTTCTATAGAAAATTTTGTCAAAATTTTATTCCTATAGAAAATTTGGTCAAAATTTTATTTCTATACAAAATTTTGTTAAAATTTTATTTCTGTAGAAAATTTTGTCAAAATTTTATATCTATAAAAAATGTTGTCAAAGTTTTATTTCTATAGAAAATTTTGTCAAAATTTTACTTCTATAGAAAATTTTGTCAAAATTTTATTTCTATCGAAAATTTTGTCAAAAATTTTTTTTTCTAGTGAAAATTTGGCAAAATTTGATTTCTATAGAAAATTGTGCCGAAATTTTATTTCTATAGAAAATTGTGTCGAAATTTTATTTTTATAGAAAATTTTGTCAAAATTTTATTTTTATAGAAAATTTTATCAAAATTGTATTTTTAAAGAAAATCTTGTCAATATTGTATTTTTATAAAAGATTTTGTCAACATTTTATTTCTATAGAAAATTTAGTCACAATTTTATTTCTATAGAACATTTTGTCAAAATTTTATTTCTATAGAAAATTTTGTGAAAATTTTATTTCTATCGAAAATTTTGTCAACATTTTATTTCTTTAGAAAATTTTGTCAAAATTTTATTTCTATAGAAAATTTTGTGTTTTTATAGAAAATTTTGTCAAAATTTTATTTCTACAGAAAATTTTTTCAAAATTGTAGATACGAAGTTTATGATGATTTGTGTTAAATTTAAATATATTAAGAAATTCTGAACTGAAATTCTCTGCAAAATACGAATTTTTAAAATATTTCCATGAATAAAAAAATAATGAAATTGGCTTTAGTACCCTATAGAGTTCACTGTTTTTAAGGGCATTTTTATCATCAATTGATTTTTCTAAATTTCTAAATTGTGGAAATTAAATTAAAATTATATTAAGATATATTTCTCTTTAAGAAATACATTTTTTTGTTTTTTTTTTTAATCCATCCGCAAAATATGCCACATTTTATCTACCATCATTTGATATCTTTAACGCCTTTAAGGTATACCACATCTATTCTATTGTATTATATTAAATAGAGCCCTAAAAATATGCCCACGAAAATAATAAACATACATATCTACATTTGTATACACATAAATGTATGAAATCAGAGTGTGTGTGTAAGTTGAAATACATTTATGTGTTGATCTGATGTCCTCCATTAATGACAGAAGAAGAAAAAGAACCTGAAGCCTTAAAGGTACAGCGAATAGACAAAGGCATGGGGAAGCGTGAAAGCAAAGAACAAAAAGTGATTATAGGGAAAAATAGCACATTTTCAGAAGCTTAACATAAATGTGGGTTATTATGGAATCTGCAAAGTAGTTCATTTATATATCACAATATGTCTACATGGAAATATATATATTCGGAGGGGGATTTTTGGCTATGTTTGTCCATATAAGTGTGTGTATGAGTGTTTAACAAAATTAAGATAATCATCCAACACATATACAACAACACGTCCTAAAGTTTTTATGAACACCAACATCAAAAGTGCTCATATAAAAACGCACACACACACAAATCGCACAGCCTCTCGAACATATAGAAACTCCCCAATGCTACGCACTTTGAAATATCCTGCACTTACGTTTATCGCATACAAATAAAACAATAATACGAATAGAAAAAAGCAAAAAGTACATTACGTACATTATTCTCCTATGGATTTGGTTTGGTTTTGTTTTTGTGGTTCTTTTCGTTTTTTGGTAAAGTAAAAGTTTCAACGCAAAAAACAGAAAGTTTGAGAGTTATCCAAAACGTCAAGAGAAAAAGCATCGTTTTTGTATATATGTCTATGAGGCATTTACTAAATATTTGGGCATTTTATTATATTTGAAATTTTCTACAGAAATAAAATTTTGACAAAATTTTCTATAGAAATAAAATTTTAACAAAATAATCTATAGAAACAAAATTTTTAAAAATTTTCTATAGAAATAAAATTTTGACAAAATTTTCTATAGAAATAAAAATTTAGCAAAATTTTTTATAGAAATTAAATTTTGACAAAATTTTCTAAAGAAATAAAATTTTGACAAAATTTTCTATAGAAATAAAATTTTTACAAAATTTTCAATAGAAATACAATTTTGACAAAATTTTCTATAGAAATAAAATTTTGAGAAAATTTTCTATAGAAATAAAATTTTGACAAAAATTTCTATAGAAATAAAAATTTGACAAAATTTTCTATAGAAATAAAATTTTAGCACAATTTTCTAAAGAAATTAAAATCTGATAAAATTTTCAATAGAAATAACATTTTGAAAAAATTGTCTATAGAAATCAATGTATGACAAATTTTTTTATAGAAATAAAAATTTGACAAAATTTTCTATAGATATAAAATTTTGATAACATTTTCTATAGAAATAAAATTTTGACAAAATTGTCTGTAGAAATAAAATTTTGACAAAATTTTCTATGGAAATAAAAATTTGACAAAATTTTCTATTGAAAAAAAATTTGACAAAATTTTCTATTGAAAAAAAATTTGACAAAACTTTCTTTAGAAATACAATTTTTTATAGAAATAAAATTTTGACAAAATTTTCTAGAAATAAAATTTTGACAAAAAATATAAATAAAATTTTGACAAAATTTTCTATAGAAATAAAAATTTTGACAAAATTGTCTATTGAAATAAAATATTGAAAAAATTTTCTATAGAAATAAAATTTTGACAAAACTTTCTATAGAAATAAAATTTTGACATAATTTTCTATAGAAATAAAATTTTGACAAACTTTTCTATAGAAATAAAATTTTTGTTAAATTTTCTATAGAAATAAAATTTTGACACAATTTTCTACAGAAATAAAATTTTGACAAAATTTTCTATTGAAATAAAATTTTGACAAAAATTTCTATAGAAATAAAATGCTGACAAAATATTCTGTAGAAATAAAATTTTGGCTAAATTTGCTATAGAAATAAAATTTTGACAAAATTTTCTATAGAAATAAAATTTTGACAAAATTTTCCATAGAAATAAAATTTTGGCAAAATTTTTTATAGAAATAAAATTTTGACTAAATTTTCCAAAGAAATTAAAATTTGATACAATTTTCTATAGAAATAACATTTTAAAAAAATTGTCTATAGAAATCAAATTTTGACAAAATTTTCTATCGAAATAAAATTTTGACAAAATTTTCTATAGAAATAAAAATTTGACAAAATTTTATATATAAATTTTGACAAAATTTTCTATAGAAATAAAATGTTGACTAAATTTTCTATAGAAATAAAAATTTGACAAAATTTTCTATAGAAATAAAAATTTGACAAAATTTTCTGTAGATATAACATTTTGACAAAATTTTCTGTAGAAATAAAATTTTGACAAAATTTTCTATAGGAATAAAAATTTTCCAAAATTTTCTATAGAAATCAAATTTTGACAAAATTTTCTTTAGAAATAAAATTTTGATAAAATTTTTATAGGCATGATATTGTGACAAAATGTTCTATATAAATAAAATTTTGATAAAATTTTCTATAGAAATAAAAATTTTGACAAAATTGTCTATCGAAATAAAATATTGACAAAACTTTCTATAGAAATAAAATTTTAACAAAATTTTCAATAGAAATAAAATTTTGACAAAATTTTCAATAGACATTAAAATTTGACAAAATTTTTTATTGAAATGGAAATTTGATAAAATTTTTTATTGACGTAAAATTTTGACAAAACTTTCTATGGAAAAAATTTTTAGACACAGGTAATTTTGAGAAAATTTTCTATAGATTTTGAGAACATTTTCTACAGAAATAAAATTTTGCCAAAATTTTCTATAGAAATAAAATTTTGACAAAATTTTTTATTGAAATAAAATTTTAATAAAATTCTTTATTGAAGTAAAATTTTGACAACACTTTCTATGGAAAAAAATTTTGACATAAGTTTCTACGGTAATAGAATTTTGACAAAATTTTCTATAGAAATAAAATTTTGAGACAATTTTCTACAAAAATTTTGCTAAAATTTTCTATAGAAATAAAATTTTGACAAAATTTTTTATTGAAATAAAATTTTGATAAAATTTTTTATTGAAGTAAAATTTTGACAAAACTTTCTATGGAACAAATTTTTAGACAAAGGTTTGGAAATTGAATTTTGAGAAAATTTTCTATAGAAATAAAATTTTGAGAACATTTTCTACAGAAATAAAATTTTGCCAAAATTTTCTATAGAAATAAAATTTTGACAAAATTTTCCATAGAAATAAAATTTAGACAAAATTTTCTTTAGAAATAAAATTTTAACAAAATTTTCTATAGAAATAAAATGTTAACAAAATTTTCCATAGAAATAAAAATTTGACAAAATTTATATAGAAATATAAATTTTCTATAGAAACAAAATTTTTGGCACAATTTTCTATAGAAATAAAATTTGGACAAAATTTTCTTTAGAAATAAAATGTTGACAAATTTTTCTATAGAAATAAAATTTAGACAAAATTTTCTAAATAAATAAAATTTAGACAAAATTGTCTTTAGAAATAAAAGTTTGACGAAAGTTTCTGTATAAATAAAATTTTGAAAAAATTTTCCAACATTTTCTATGAAAACAAAATTTTGTTTCGACCAAATAACGAAACTTTTTCAAGATTATCCCCTTTTGGTAGAGTTGGTGTCATTTCTGAGTGTTTCGACGCTTTTCTACGTGGCTTCACAGCAATGTGAAATGCCGTTCAGTCTGTACTAGAAAAACGAGTCGTTGAACTAACAATAGAATTGGTCAGTACTCAGTGGATTTCGATTAAATCAGACCTTCGTGTATAGGATCATTTCTGTTGCTGTTACCATTATTTCGCTGTTTTCTCAACTTAAGGCAGTATATACTTTTTTTTGTTTGTTTTAATGACCAAACAGATGTTGTCCTGGAATTCCAAAAGTTCGACCCATTTTATGAAACAATCTGTACTATCGTTGTGAGAGACATTATAGGACACCAAGTTAACAACAATAGAAATCATTGTAGAAGATAACAACTTTATGAGCCGCAAAGAACAAAAAAAGAAAAACCGACACATATACATTTCCACCATATGAGCAAGAAAATATAATGAAACAATAACGAAATGATATGAGAACAATGGCATTCTATCATTTATTTTATCCTGATCGAGTTGAGGCGATGCTTGCAGACATTTTGCCCCAAAACAATTTCTGTTCTTTTTTTTTTTTTTGATTTGATATTTCGTGTTTGCTATTATTTGGGGTAATCCAAAATCACCACCCCCGATAACCTCCTTTTGATGTAACCATAAATCTCGGAAAATGTGTGTTAGTGTGTGTCTGTTCATTTTTATTGCACAAGATATGTTGACAAATTCCACTGACATTGAAGATGAAGTGAAGCAAAATAGGAAAAAAACCTAAAACGAAAATACATGTCGACAACAAAAAAAATACGACATTTGCTACAAAAGCCTAAGAATTTAGCAAAGGAATTGAGAGAAAATAACAAATCCCTTAGTTTTATATAAAAAACAAAAAACCAAAAAATACTTATAGAACTTGTCTCCAAAACCTATTCAAGATAGCCAAAACATATCCTTGAACACAAAAAAGCGCAATAAAAATACACAAACTTTTTTTTATAGTATTAGAAGACTTTTCCTCTATATGTGTGTATAAGTAAGCCACTTTGTACAATTTTAATGCCTTTCAGATCAAATACTTGATTTAGATTTAGGCTTTAGTTATTTGCCATCTATCTCTGTAAATTGTATTGAAGTTTTTCTTGTAGTTTTATGGTCCCGTAAAAAAAACCCCTTCAACATGAATGGTCTTGTCTAAACATAGTTGAGAT
The DNA here is from genome assembly GCF_050003625.1 of Haematobia irritans. NCBI lineage: Eukaryota > Metazoa > Arthropoda > Insecta > Diptera > Muscidae > Haematobia > Haematobia irritans. Next base: position 37,115,984 of record NC_134397.1, on the reverse strand, counting down.
TTATTAGGATATTATGTGAAGTATACTTTAAGGAGGATATATTGTTAAAGTAATAATGTAGTTGTGTATTTCTTTAGAAACAAATGTTAACTATATGCCCTATGACAAAGGACCATGAGAAAATCGTAAAAACATCTAATGGAAATGACTCAAGATTGGACTTAGAAAAATGTTGATGTAAACAAGAGAATTATTTTTTCGAGAAAAAAAGGTTTACCAAATAAATTAAAGCATACCTTTGGGTGCTAGTGAATTAATATAAATTTTTTAAAGTTTGACAAAAATAAAATTTTGAAAAAGTACACTGGAAAAAGCTTCCCCAGTCCCCCAAAGATTTTATTTTTATCCTAACAATTTTGGTATTAACTACGAGCTAAAGAACTTTTGGTCAAGGTACATTCGGTTTCAGTTTTATATAGAAATCATTTAAAGAGAAAATTTTAATTTCTTTGTCAATTCATACAGTAATTAAAGTACGACTTAGGTTAGGTTAGGTTATGTGGCAGCCCGATGTATCAGGCTCACTTAGACTATTCAGTCCATTGTGATACCACAGTGGTGAACTTCTCTCTTATCACTGAGTGCTGCCCGATTCCATGTTAAGCTCAATGACAAGGGACCTCCTTTTTATAGCCGAGTCCGAACGGCGTTCCACATTCCAGTGAAACCACTTAGAGAAGCTTTGAAACCCTCAGAAATGTCACCAGCATTACTGAGGTGGGATAATCCACCGCCGAAAAACTTTTTGGTGTTCGGTCGTAGCAGGAATCGAACCCACGACCTTGTGTATGCAAGGCGGGCATGCTAACCATTGCACCACGGTGGCTCCCATAAAAAGTAAAGTACGACTTACCACCATTTCAATTATATTTGTAAATTATTATTAGTCCGATTTCCGACTTACCTAAAAAGAGAGGAAAAAACATAAAAAATTATATAAACTGTGATTGATAATATCATTTTCGTGATTGAAGACATTTCAATTAAAAAATTAATTGGATCAATTAATTTTGTGATTGAATCAGAAAAAAAACAAAAATTTTTGTGTGTATTAATTACATCAGTTATCATTTTTAATTAAATTAAAAATATTTTTATATTATAAATATATAGTTGAAAATTTTATTCGGATATAATTATAAATAAATGTTTTGACTACTTGGAAGTGCCGAAAAAATCAATCAATTTTATAACCAAGTATATTTATACCCTTCACCACTACTGTGGTACAGGGTATAATAAGTTTGTGCATTTGTATGTAACGCCAAGAAATAGTGGTCATAGACCCATCTTTTAGAGTACCGATCGGCTTAGAATTAAATTCTGAGTCAATTTAGCGATGTCCGTCTGTCTGTCTGTCCGTCCGTCTGTCTGTATATGTAATTTTCTGCACAAAGTACAGCTCGCAATTTAAGTCCGATCGTCCTCAAATTTGGCATAGGGCCGTTTCTTGGGACAGAGACAATCGCTATTGGTTTTGGAAAAAATCGGTTCAGATTTAGATATAGCTGCCATATATATTTATCCCCGATTTGGTCATAGTTAGCGTGTTTATCAACCGATTTTCTTGAAATACCGTACATCCAAATATTTTACGAATCTCGAAAATCCTGCAAAATATCAGCCAAATCGGTTCAAATTTAGATATAGCTCCCATATATATCTTTCGTCCGATTTAGACTCATATGACCACAGAGGCCAAAGTTTACTATCGATCTTCATGAAATTTTGCACAGAGGGTAGAATTGACATTCTACCAATGCTTGGTAAATTTGATTGAAATCGGTTCAAATTTAGATATAGCTCCCATATATATCTTTCGTCCGATTTGAACTTATATGGCCACAAAAGCCAGAGTTTTGCCGTGATTTGCTTCAAATTTTGCACAAGGGGTACGTTTGATAGTATTGTTAAGTGTATCAAATTTTGTTAAAATCGGTTCATATTTAGATATAGCTCACATATATATCTTTCGCCCGATTTGAACTTCTATGGTCTCAAAAGTCAGAGTTTTACCCTGACTTACTTCAAATTTTGCACAAGCGGTACTTTTAACGATACTATTGTATGTGCCAAATATGGTCAAAATCGATTCAGATTTAGATATAGCTCCCATATATATCTTTCGTCCGATTTGAACTTATATGGCCTCAAAATTCAGGGTTTTGCCGTGATTTGCTTCAAATTTCGCACAAGGAGTACGTTTGGTAGTATCGGTAATTGTGCCAAATTTGGTTGAAATCGGTTCAGATTTAGATATGGCTCCCATATATATCTCCCGTCCGATTTGCACTCATATGACCAGGGGGGCCAAAGTTATACTCCCATTTAAGTGAAATTTCGCATAGATAGCAGAATTATTATTCTAAGTATACATGTCAAATTTAGTCATAATCGGTTCAGATTATATATAGCTCCTATATATACGTACACCAGAGTTGGGGAAATATGGTAGACTGTTACACATTTTAGAGCCATTTTCAATGGAAGTGTCCTCCAATTAACTGGATAGCGATAGCCGATTTAAATTTTAATTCTAGAGATTTTGTAGAAGTAAAAAAAATGTCTCCTTTATGTTATATAGCTTCCAGCAAATGTGAAGTAGTTGAGATGGTAACACAAATTTTGGCCTACATAGTGATGAAGGGTAAAATATAGTCGGCACCGACCGACTTTAGACTTTACTTACTTGTTTTTATTTCTAATTAATTTTGTGTTTGATACTATTATTGAATGAAATATTTTTAAATTTTTAATAAAAATATTTACAATGTCATTTTAATTAAGTGAAAATATATTCCCCATTAAAAATACAATTACATTTTTCGGAAATAATTATAAATAAATATACCATAGATTAATTGAGTAAAATAAAATTGTTAATAAAATCGATTAAAACTAATTGAAAGTGACAACGAAATCAAATAATTTTTGAACCAAACATATATTTTTAAACCAAATAAATTCTATTATTTGAACAAATTTTACACCACAGATTCCAAAACAAGGACATGATTGAGGTTTATGAGTTTCATCACACTTTTGTTTTTTTTTGCTTTTTTGCTTTTATCTTGAGCCAACACAAAGCAAACTCTCTGACTTAGAAACAATGCAAACTCATAAATGATATGATTTTTTTTTAAATATACATTAAAATGCAAACATTTTTTAATATATAAACGCCATTTTGTTTAGAGATAAATAACATTTTTTTGAAAGCTTATTTGCAAATTCAATAAAGACGTGTAATATTTAATGTTTAATCATGAGTTTTTATTATTTTTATTACCTCATAAATGTCAAAAAATCATATAATAATTGGTTGGTGCATTCGCATAAAATATGAATATAACTAATACTAATGTAATAACTACTGTAGCCTAATTGTATGCTATTATAATTTTGCATTATTATAGCCTTTAATTATGCTTCATAATAGCATAAAGCAATGTTGTAGTGTGTGTTGATATACATGAGAATTATAATCTAAGCAGGTTAATTTTATATAATACAATTTTTAGACATATAATATTATTTAAAAATAAAAATACCATTTATGAAATTTGAAATTGTTTTTTTTTTTTTTTTTTTCAATGGGGAGCGTAAATTAGTAATGAGATTGATGGCGTCGTTCATCAGCAAATATACTGAAACTACACTCATAGAAAAAATCATGCACGGCGTGCTCATTTCAAAACGATTCATTCATGAAAGTGAATAAACACACATGTGGTGTCAAACTGAGAACATGCGGTGTCAATCTGACAACGATAAAATGACACCATGCGTTGTCAAAAAAACAACCAGCGTTCATGATCTGAAAACGTTATGGTTACGACCGAGGAAGTTGCGATAATAACATCTAACGATTATTTTAAGACTTTTCATGGCCAAAGACAAACGATTTGCCGTTCATGAAATCGTGAATGCCCGTGGACGAAATTGTGAACATTCCCTTTTGATTTTTTGTGAACGTTTTCGTTTCATTTTGTCACCGTCCGTTCACGACTATGGAACGTAATTTTTTCTATTAGTGTACATTAACTTGCCCATGAGGTTTTCGACGATACCACTATACGCGGAAATTTCTAAAAATATTTTGCCTGTACATGGTTTGTATAGATATCAGTTGTTGCTATATATTTATAAGACTGAGAAAAATATCGGCTATCCTACGTTAAATTTTTCCAGGAATCAATCTGCTTTTAACACTAGAAACAGAACATCTTTAAGGGTAGTGAGGTGTAGATTGGAAATTACCAAACAGAGAATTGAGTTCATTGGTACCTCCCTATTTAATGCCTTACCCCATGATGTGAAGCATGCATCTAATATATCGCTGTTTAAGACCAAACTTAAGAAATATTCGCTTGAAAATGTTGAAATACTTCTAGGTTAAATTACATTCAAAATTTATGGTTTATGGTATGGATTTATTTTTGTAATTTATTTTTATTATTTTTTTTCTCTTTCTTTTTGGTTTTTTAATTTCGTACTTATATTTTTAAAATTATAATATATTAAAAACATTTATCTTTGTCACACATTTGCCAACTTGCCTCAAAAATGCCTTAAGGCGCTGAGGCCTTGACATTATTGTAAAGCTTTTAATAGAATAACAAATAATATTAATAATAATAAAAAAAAACTTTAACCCATAATTTTACTCCAATACAAAATTTTTTCAAAATTGTATTTCTATAGAAAATTTTGTCAAAATTTAATTTCTATAGAAAATTTTCTTAAAATTGTATTTCTATTAAAATTTTCTTAAAATGCTATTTCCAAAGATTTTTTTTATTTAATTTCTATAGTAATTTTTGTCAAATCTTTATTTCTATAGAAAATTTTGTCAAAATTTTATTTCTATAGAAAATTTTGCCAAAATTTTATTTCTATGGGAAATATTGTAAAAAATTGTATTTCTATAAAATAAAATTTGCAAAGATTGCATTTCTATAGAAATTTTGTCAAACTTTTATGTCCAAAGAAAATTTCCTCAAAATTTTATATCTATAGAAAATTTTCTCAAAATTTTATTTCTACAGTAATTTTTGTCAAAATTGTATTTCTTTGGAAAATTTTTTCAAAATTTTATTTCATTTTGTTGTTTTTGATTTCAGCTTGAACCCATGCATTGACTAAACTACAAGTGTAGCTTAACCAACAGAGGAAACGGATGTTTGTCAAATTTATTTGGGCAAAGCCCTATAGACTGCAAGATGATTGGATGGACGCACGTTTCGGAATTACCACATTCCTCATCAGCAGCCTCTACTTGCAGCAAAATATCAACCAATTATCAGAATAAATTCAGACAGTTCACTAAACTCAAAGTGAACCATACTTGAACCTTCCGAAAAAGGGATTATGATAGCCGGCCTTTGCCGAAACAAATTTGTACAAACATATCTCTTTTCCTTTGCCACTGTCAAATCATCGATTTGAGTGCAGTTGGCTGGGTTTATTTTGAGAGTGCTTCCTCTTACTTCATTCGTTTCGTTTTGTTTTGTTATTGTTGGTTTATGAGGAATGTGGTAATTCCGAAACGCGTCCATCCATATTGCAGTCTATAGGGCTTTGCCCACATAAATATTGCAAACATTGTTTTTCTCTGTTGGTTAAGATACTCTTGTAATTTAGTCAACGCAATGGTTTTTAAGCTGAAACCAAAAACAACAAAATGAAACAAAATTTTCCAAAGAAATAAAATTTTGACAAAAATTACTGTAAAAATAAATTTTGACAAAATTTTCAACAGAAATAACATTTTGACAAAAATTTTCCAAAGAAATAAAATTTTGACAAAGTTTTCTATAGAAATAAAATCTTCAGAAAACTTTCTTTGTAAATAAAATTTTGTCAAAATTTTATTTCTATAGAAAATATTATCAAAATTTTATTTCCAAGGAAAATGTTCTCAAGGTTTTATTTCTATAGAAAATTTTGTCAAAAATGTACTTCTTTGAAACATTTTTGTCAAAATTTTATTTCTATAGAAAATGTTGTCCCAATTTTATCTATATAGAACATTTTCTTATTTCTGGTGAAAATTTTTTAAAAATTTTACTTCTGTAGTTATTTTATTAAGTATTATTTCCATAGAAAATTTTGTCAAAATTTTATTTCTATAGCAAATTTGATCAAAATTTAGTTTCTATGGAAAATTTTGTCAAAATTTTTATTTCTGTAGAAAATTTGTCAAAATTTTATTTCTATAGAAAATTTAGTCAAGATTTTATTTCTAGAAAATTTTGTATTTTTTTTGTTTTTGGAAAATTTTGTCAAAGTTTTAATTCTATAGAGAATAGAGAATCTATACAAAATTTTCTCAAAATTTTATTTTCTCAAAACTTTATTTCCATAGAAAATTTTCTCACCATTTTTTTTCTATAGAAAATTTTGCCAAAAATTTATATCTATAGAGAATTTTGTCAAAATTTTATTTCTACAGAAAATTTAGTCAAAATTTTATTTCTATAGAAAATTTTGTCAAAATTGTATTTCTATAGAAAATTTTGTCAATTTTTTTTTTTCTATAGAATATTTTTTTTATTTCCAAAGAAAATTTTCTCAAGATTTTATTTCTACAGAAAATGTTGTCAAAATTTTATTTCTATAAGAAATTTTGTCAAAATTTTGTTTCTATAGAAAATTTTGTCACGATTTTTATTTCTATAGAAAATTGTGTCAAAATTTTATTTCCATAGAAGATTTTGTTAAAATCTTATTTCTATAGAAAATTTTGTAGTTTAGTCTACGAATTGGTTTTAAGCTGAAATGAAAACAACAAATAAAATTTTATTTCAATAGAAACTTTTCTCAAAATTTTATTTCTATAGAAAATCTTGTAAAAAAAACTTTTTTTTTTTTTGAAAATTTGTTTAAAATTTTATTTCTATAGAAAGTTTTGTCAATTTCTTTTTTTAATTTTGTCAAAATTTTATTTCTATAGAAAATTTTGTCAAAATTTTATCTATATAGAAAATTTTCTTATTTCTGGTGAACATTTTTTAAAAATTTAATTTCTCTAGAAAATTTTATTAAGTATTATTTCCATAGAAAAGTTGTCAAAATTTTATTTCTATAAGAAATTTTGTCAAAATTTAGTTTCTATAGAAAATTTTGTCACGATTTTTATTTCTATAGAAAATTTTGTCAAAATTTTATTTCTATAGAATATTTTGACAAAATCTTATTTCTATAGAAAATTTTGTAGTTTAGTCTACGCAATGGTTTTAAGCTGAAATGAAAACCACAAATAAAATTTTATTTCAATAGAAACTTTTCTCAAAATTTTATTTCTATAGAAAATTTTGTCAAAAAAAAATATTTTTTTTTTGGAAAATTTGTTTCAATTTTTTTTTCTATAGAAATTTTTGTCAATTTTTTTGAAAATTTTGTCAAAAGTTTATTTCTATAGAAAGTTTTGTCATTTTTTTTTTAAATTTGTCAAAATGTTATTTCTATAGAAAATTTTGTCAATTTTCTTTTTTTTTTTTGAATATTTTGTCAAAATTTTATTTTTATAGAAAATTTTCTTAAAATGTTATTTCTATACAACATTTTCTTAAGATTGTACATTTATAAAAATTGTTTGAAAATTTTGTCTGTAGAAAATATTATTTATATAGAAATTTTTTCAAGATTTTGTCTATAGAAAATTTTCTCTAAATTGTGTTTCGAATCAAAAAGGAAACCAAATTTATATTGTTATAATAATAATAATGATATTTTTCATAAAACTCAATCAAGCAATAGCTTTGACGCAATTTACCATTAGTTTTAATCATCAACATCAATTAGAATTCAAATTGTAATTGAGAAATTTTAATTGATGTTCTCTCTCACCGCCTTACTAAATATTCATTGAAGTGTGCTTATTATATAAATTGCTTGTCTTTTAAAGCAGCTTGGTGTCTAAATATTTCACTAATTAATGACACCTACAAAGAAAACAGACTGCAACTCAAACCAAAAGCACCCAATGAAAATAAGGCAATAGGAAAACTTTCGTTTCCATCCCCTCACTATTTGTCGCCTTTGTCATGGAGGAAGTTTTAGTATTGCATCTAAAATGTCATTAAATGCAAAATGTCAACTTGCAAAGTTCTTCCATCAAATTACTGTTATAAAATCCCTCTCTATTAAATAGAGACAACTTTTTAGTATTCATGCAACCTTCTTCTTCTGTATTTGAAATGACAAAAAACGTAAATACACCTAGGATTGCTGATTAGAATTTTAGTTTGAATTTAGTGTCTGGAAGAAGGAGTTTCTTTTTTGTAATTCAGTTAAGAATATCCAAGAAATGGATGGGGAAACTATGCTAGATGAATCGAAACATATGATACCTAGCAATTGTACGCTATCTGAAAAAATAAAAATAATTTCTCATGTCATTTAATCAAAGCTCCTTATTTCATATTTCATAAATTCTCTATTTCGTACACAAAAGCGTACATTTAGAGGCTCACAGTTTTACAAGTAAGTTTAAGGGTTCTCTTTATTTTTACACAACAAAATAATCGAACAAAGTTAACCTGGTGGCAATTTCTCTTTGCTCATTTATAAAAGCATACTTTTAGGGGCCAACAATTTTACAACTAATATTTAGGGCTCTCTTGATTTTCACCAAACAATCGACCAAATGAAACTGGTGGCAATTTTGTTAAGCCAACTCATTGGCTTTGTCTTGTATCATTTTCCCTTACATATGCTACAAATATTTCATAGTTATTAAGTACCCATAAAATATGTTAGACAAGAAAAAAATCTCTATTTCGTTTATCAAAACATACATTTAAGAGCTCACAGTTTTGGAACTAAGATTAAGGAGTCTTTTGATTTTTACACGCAAAGAAAAAAAAACGTTTGGAAAACGTGTACCGAAAACGTTTTTCTTTTGTTAGAGTTTTTTGAATTGCTTCGAAAATTTTAAACTTTTATCACCAAAAAAATTCGTTTGTTACAAAATTTTTATTTTTTCAATAAAAAAAGTTATTTTTGAAACAACAACACAGCCCATTTCGTTTATATCAAACACTGTTCTTTTCTGACGTTAGGTCTTTAATAAGACACATTTACAGTTCAAAATTTAATATACTACAATGTAATGTTGAACATTTTTTCGGAATCTTCCGAGCATATCTACAATATATGTAAAAAAAAAAAAAAAAAAAAAAAAAAAAAAAAAACTTTGGTCGAAGCTGGGATGGAACCCACGACCCTTGGCATGCACGTCAGACGTAGCAACCACTGCTCCACGGTGCCAAACTAAATGTTTGTTTCTGTTAAATAAACTTTGTTTATTCGGTTCGTGGGCGCCGCAAGCTATGCTATACAAATATAACTTATATGGATAATTATCTATTGATGACCGTAACAGGTACATAGCTCAGTGGTTAGTGTGTTGGCGTACAAAGAGCATGGTCCGCGGTTCGATTCTCCGTCCAGGCGAAAGGAAAAAAAATTAAAAATTTATAAAATCATATAATTTCTTCTACATTGTTGGTATTACAGGAAAAGGTGTTAGGAACTAAAAAGCCTCGTGGATGTGAGGGAAAATGCAATTAGCAAGAAAACAATTTTTTTTTTTTGAGTTTGTCTTTATGAAATTGTTTTTACATCCTGGAAAAAAATAAACGTTTATCACAAAAAATATATACTTTTCTTCCAAATACACTTCCTTACAGCGAAAAGCAAATGAGAAACGAACTTTGTTTGTCTAAAATTTCGTTTGGGAGGAAAGAATTATTTTTTTGCGTGTACACAAAAAAATAATCGAACAAAGTGAAAATGGTGGCAATTATTTTAAGCCAAACAAATTGGCTTTGCCTTGTTACTATTGCTCCTGCTCAATCACTCGTCCATTGTTTTGGTGTCTATTTAGAATAGTAATCTCCAAATGATTGGCCAGCGGAAGGCGTTGCTGGATACTAAAAGGATTTCGGCTAATTAGTAATTAATGCAATTTTGTTGCTAAATTTACCATCGAAGTTAAACCATACTAATTAGTTTGTAATTGTTGCAAAGTAGCTTGGACTTAGTGGACTGGTGGCTAGGCTCTAAAATGGAGGTCATTGACAATTATTGTGTCACAAGGGCAGTGATAAAATGGAAAGGCAAGTAGCATTTAGCAAATTATGCTGCGGCATAATTAAACTCGCGACTGGGGAATTGTACGAAAACCATGACCGAAATGGGGTTGCTAATATGTCGAACAACAAAAATGCTGAATTTGTAATATACAGTGGAGCAAATATCATGAATGTCATAACAATTTTTAAATGTAAGGCAAAAAAAAAAAACGAATTTTCTTGCCGAATATGTACTCTCCACCATGGATTGCGGACAGAGATCATATCAAGACTGTTATAAAAAGACAGATTAAGTACATATATAAGCCAATATACCGACCAAGAAAGTTAATACAAAAGAGGCAATAAATTTTTATGGACCGATATGAACCAATTTTAACATGGTAATTAGAGGACCAAATTTCAAGCAACTCGAATGAAAATTGCCCAACATGGTGGCTTGCATGATTGTTAGAAGGCATATATTAACATCATGTACCGGAAGTCAAACATGGGGATCGGTGGCTACATATTACTATGAACCGAATTGTCACATTTTTTTTTTTTTTTTTTGAAGTTTTGACAAAATTTCCTATAGAAACGAAATTTTGACAAAATTTCCTATAGAAACGAAATTTTGAAAAAATTTCCTATAGAAACGAAATTTTGAAAAAATTTCCTATAGAAACGAAATTTTGATAAAATTTCTTATAGAAACGAAATTTTTACAAAATTTCCTATAGAAATGAAATTTTGACAAAATTTCCTACAGAAATGAAATTTTGACAAAATTTCCTACAGAAATGAAATTTTGACAAAATTTCCTATAGAAATAAAATTTTGAGAAAAGTTGTTATAGAAATGCATTTTTGACAAAATTTCCTATAGAAACGAATTTTTGACTAAATTTCCCATAGAAACGAAATTTTGACAAAATTTCCTATAGAAGCGAAATTTTGACAAAATGTCCTATAAAAACGAAATTTTGAGAAAATTTCCTGAAGAAATTAAATTTAGAAACATTTCGTATAAAAACGAAATTTAGAGAAAATTTCCTATAGAAATGAAATTTTGACAAAATTTCCTATAGAAACGACTTTTTAACAAAATTTCCTATAGTAACGAAATTTTGACAAAATTTCCTATAGAAACGAAATTTTGACAAAATTTCCTATAGAAATGAAATTATGTCAAAATTTCCTGTAGAAATGAAATTTTGACAAAATTTCCTATAGAAACGAAATTTTGACAAAATTTCCTATAGAAACGAAATTTTGACAAAATTTTCCATAGAAATGAAATTTTGACAAAATTTCCTATAGAAATGAAATTTAGAAAAAATTTCCTATAAAAATGAAACTTAGAGAAAATTTCCTATAGAAACGAAATTTTGACAAAATTTCCTACAGAAACGAAGTTTTGACAAAATTTGCTATAAAAACGAAATTTTGACAAAATTTGCTATAAAAACGAAATTTTGACAAAATTTCCTATAGAAATTAAATTTTGGCAAAATTTCCTATAGAAATGAAATTTTGACAAATTTTCCTATAGAAATGAAATTTTGACAAAATTTCCTATGGAAATTAAATTTTGACAAAATTTCATATAGAAATGAAATTTTGAAAAAAATTTCATATAGAAGTTGAATTTTTAGAAAATTTTCTATAGAAATGAAATGTTGACCGATATAAACCAATATGGTGGCTATATATAATTATGATCTTATATAGGACGATTTTCGCATGATTGTTAGAAGGCATATATTAACATCATGTACCGGAAGTCAAACATGGGGATCGGTGGCTAGATAAAATTTTGACAAAATTTCCTATAGAAATGAAATTTAGAAAAAATTTCCTATAAAAATGAAACTTAGAGAAAATTTCCTATAGAAACGAAAATTTGACAAAATTTCCTACAGAAACGAAGTTTTGACAAAATTTGCTATAAAAAATGAAATTTTGAGAAAATTTCCTGTAGAAATGAAATTCAGAAAAATTTCCTATAGAAACGAAATTTTGACAAAATTTCCTATAGAAACGAAATTTTGACAAAATTTCCCATAAAAACGAAATTTTGACAAAATTTCTTATAGAAACGAAATTGTGACAAAATTTCCTATAGAAATTAAATTTTGTCCAAATTTCCTATAGAAATGAAATTTTGACAAAAATTCCTATCGAATTTTTAGAAAATTTTCTATAGAAATGAAATGTTGGCCGATATAAAGCAATATCGTGGCTATATAATTATGATCTTATATAGCACGATTTTCGCATGATTGTTAGAAGGCATATATTAACATCATGTACCTGAAGTCAAACATGGAGATCGGTGGCTACATATAATTATGAACCGAATTGTCCAATTTTTGTTCGGAAGTTTTTGACAAAATTTCCTATAGTAACGAAATTTTGCCAAAATTTCCTATAGAAACGAAATTTTGACAAAATTTCGTATAGAAATTAAATTTTGACAAAATTTCCTATAGAAATTAAATTTTGACAAAATTTCCTATAGAAACGAAATTTTGACAAAATTTTCCATAGAAATGAAATTTCGACAAAATTTCCTATAGAAATGAAATTTTGACAAAATTTCCTATAGAAATAAAATTTTGACAAAATTTCCTATAGAAATGAAATTTTGACAAAATTTCCTATAGAAATGAAATTTTGACAAAATTTCCTATAGAAATGAAATTTTGACAAAATTTCTTATAGAAACGAAATTTTGACAAAATTTCCTATAGAAACGAAATTTTGACAAAATTTCCTATAAAAACGAAATTTTGTCAAAATTTCCTATAGAAATGAAATTTTGTTAAAATTTCTTATAGAAATGAAATTTTGAGAAAATTTCCTATAGAAATTTAATTTTGAGAAACTTTCCTATAGAAATGAAATTTTGAGAAACTTTCCTATAGAAATGAAATTTTGAGAAACTTTCCTATAGAAATGAAATTTTGACAAAATTTCCTATTAAAAAGAAATTTAGTCAAAATTTCCTATAGACATGAAATTTTGAGAAAATTTCCTATAGAAATGATATTTTGAGAAAATTTCCTATAGAAATGAAATTTTGACAGAATTTCTTATAGAAATGAAATTTTGACGAAATTTGTTATAGAAAAGAAATGTTGGCAAAATTTCCTAAAGAAATTAAATTTAGACAAAATTTCCTATAGAAATGAAATTTTGCCAAAATTTCCTATAGAAACGAAATTTTGACAAAATTTCCTATAGAAATGAAATTATGTCAAAATTTCCTGTAGAAATGAAATTTTGACAAAATTTCCTATAGAAACGAAATTTTGACAAAATTTCCTATAGAAACGAAATTTTGACAAAATTTTCCATAGAAATGAAATTTTGACAAAATTTCCTATAGAAATGAAATTTAGAAAAAATTTCCTATAAAAATGAAACTTAGAGAAAATTTCCTATAGAAACGAAATTTTGACAAAATTTCCTACAGAAACGAAGTTTTGACAAAATTTGCTATAAAAACGAAATTTTGACAAAATTTGCTATAAAAACGAAATTTTGACAAAATTTCCTATAGAAATGAAATTTTGACAAATTTTCCTATAGAAATGAAATTTTGACAAAATTTCCTATGGAAATTAAATTTTGACAAAATTTCATATAGAAATGAAATTTTGAAAAAAATTTCATATAGAAGTTGAATTTTTAGAAAATTTTCTATAGAAATGAAATGTTGACCGATATAAACCAATATGGTGGCTATATATAATTATGATCTTATATAGGACGATTTTCGCATGATTGTTAGAAGGCATATATTAACATCATGTACCGGAAGTCAAACATGGGGATCGGTGGCTAGATAAAATTTTGACAAAATTTCCTATAGAAATGAAATTTAGAAAAAATTTCCTATAAAAATGAAACTTAGAGAAAATTTCCTATAGAAACGAAAATTTGACAAAATTTCCTACAGAAACGAAGTTTTGACAAAATTTGCTATAAAAAATGAAATTTTGAGAAAATTTCCTGTAGAAATGAAATTCAGAAAAATTTCCTATAGAAACGAAATTTTGACAAAATTTCCTATAGAAACGAAATTTTGACAAAATTTCCCATAAAAACGAAATTTTGACAAAATTTCTTATAGAAACGAAATTGTGACAAAATTTCCTATAGAAATTAAATTTTGTCCAAATTTCCTATAGAAATGAAATTTTGACAAAAATTCCTATCGAATTTTTAGAAAATTTTCTATAGAAATGAAATGTTGGCCGATATAAAGCAATATCGTGGCTATATAATTATGATCTTATATAGCACGATTTTCGCATGATTGTTAGAAGGCATATATTAACATCATGTACCTGAAGTCAAACATGGAGATCGGTGGCTACATATAATTATGAACCGAATTGTCCAATTTTTGTTCGGAAGTTTTTGACAAAATTTCCTATAGTAACGAAATTTTGCCAAAATTTCCTATAGAAACGAAATTTTGACAAAATTTCGTATAGAAATTAAATTTTGACAAAATTTCCTATAGAAATTAAATTTTGACAAAATTTCCTATAGAAACGAAATTTTGACAAAATTTTCCATAGAAATGAAATTTCGACAAAATTTCCTATAGAAATGAAATTTTGACAAAATTTCCTATAGAAATAAAATTTTGACAAAATTTCCTATAGAAATGAAATTTTGACAAAATTTCCTATAGAAATGAAATTTTGACAAAATTTCCTATAGAAATGAAATTTTGACAAAATTTCTTATAGAAACGAAATTTTGACAAAATTTCCTATAGAAACGAAATTTTGACAAAATTTCCTATAAAAACGAAATTTTGTCAAAATTTCCTATAGAAATGAAATTTTGTTAAAATTTCTTATAGAAATGAAATTTTGAGAAAATTTCCTATAGAAATTTAATTTTGAGAAACTTTCCTATAGAAATGAAATTTTGAGAAACTTTCCTATAGAAATGAAATTTTGAGAAACTTTCCTATAGAAATGAAATTTTGACAAAATTTCCTATTAAAAAGAAATTTAGTCAAAATTTCCTATAGACATGAAATTTTGAGAAAATTTCCTATAGAAATGATATTTTGAGAAAATTTCCTATAGAAATGAAATTTTGACAGAATTTCTTATAGAAATGAAATTTTGACGAAATTTGTTATAGAAAAGAAATGTTGGCAAAATTTCCTATAGAAATTAAATTTAGACAAAATTTCCTATAGAAATGAAATTTTGCCAAAATTTCCTATAGAAATGAAATTTTGCCAACTTTTTCTATAGAAGTGAAATTTTTTCCAAAATTTACTATAGAAATTAAATTTTGGAAAAATATCCTATAGAAATGAAATTTTGCCAAAATTTCCTATAGAAATGAAATTTTGCCAAAATTTCCTATAGAAATGAAAATTTGAGAAAATTTCCAATAAAAATAAAATTTAGAGAAAATTTCTTATAGAAATTAACTTTTTATTTATTTTTTTCACAAATGAATCCATCTCGAAGGGAGAAAATTGATTATAACTATTATAAAAAATATATTTAATGTTGGCAAAATTATTTGTAATTAAATTTTATTAAAATAAACTTATTATTAGATAGACATTAAACGGATTCCTCTGTGTCTGTATACGCAAGAAAAAAACCATTGTTACATTGATGCTAAATTCTACTTAAGGTGATTTCGAACAATTTATTCAGTTTTAGTTTATTAATTTTTTTTTTAATTTTCCTTAGCCCACTTAAATTTTTCTTTATTCCAAGTATGTCTCTAAATATTTATGAATTAATCAACATTATAAATTTTAATGTTATATAAATCATTGCAAAGTAGAAGAAAATTTTCATACACTACTCATAAATACACCAGAGAAGGAATATGGTCACGTTTTGGAGCAAAATTTTATTTTTTGACTGTGAATATGTAACATGTTTGTCGCAAACATGTTATTTTCTCGGACATTATGTATCTAATTGTGACAACCATCTTATGTTTGGTGAGGAAATATCATTATTTGTGGCATAAATGTTCCCCATCCAAAAAAAAAACATTTAGAGCTAAAGAGGTAATTATATTCCTTACCTGCGTGTAACAGGAATTAACTACGATGTGGGGAATATGGTACCGATTTGTAGCTAATGAATTTTTTATGTTTAGTTAATTTTTTTTTTTGAGAAGTACAAATTTCTTAAATGGAACTACCAAAATTTAAAAATGTCCGTAAATCCCCATTATTTTAACAAAAATTATGAAATTTTTAAAAAATTGACTACAATTTTCTCTATATCGTGAGAAAATTTAACAAAATTGTATTCCATTTTTCTTAATTCATTTCATTTCATTTTTCCCAAAACAGTTTACTTGCTTTCTGTTAGCCAACTCGATCTACCCAACTATCTTTTTTGGAAAACCATAATGAAAACTTCAAGATAAAATTTTGAATAATTTATTCACTGGCATGATGTTCAAATGCAACATGAAACCATTGACAGAACTTGTCATTAATATTGGGGGAAAAAATACAAAGGTGGTCTGTGTCAATTTTACCTGAAAAACAAGTATATACGGCCGTAAGTTCGGCCAGGCCGAAGCTTATGTACCCTCCATCATGGATTGCGTAGAAACTTTTTCTAAACACTGCCATCCACAATCGAATTACTTAAGTTGCGGTAACGCTTGCCGATGGCAAAGTATCTTAAAACCTCCTAACACCATCTTCTAAATTGTATGTAAGTCCATACGTGGTATATATTAAATCAAAAAAGATCGATCCAATACGTATATAATTCAGTTTGACAAAGTAGACATAAAATTTTGACAAAATTTTCTACAGAAAAAAAATTTTAACAAAATTTTCTATAGAAATAAAATTTTCTATAGAAATAAAAATTTTGACAAAATTTTCTATAGAAAGAAAATTTTGATAAAAATTTCTACAGAAATAAAATTTTAACAAAATTTTCTATAGAAATAGACTTTTGACAAAATATTCTATAGAAATAAAATCTTGGTAGATTATTTTTGGCTCGAGTGGCAACCATGATTATGAACCGAATAAAATTTGAACAAAATTTTCTATAGAAATAAAATTTTGACAATGATGAAAATTTTATTGTGAACCGAATAAAATTTTAACAAAATTTTCTCTAGAAATAAAATTTTGACAAAATTTTCTATAGAAATAAATTTTTGACAAAATTTTCTATATAAATAAAATTTTGGTAGATTAATTTTGGCTCTAGTGGCAACCATGGTTATGAACCGATATGGACCAATTTTTGAGTGATTGGACCAATTGTTGTATGGTTGTTAGCGACCATATACTAACACCACGTTCCTAATTTGTACCGGATCGGATGAATTTTGCTCCTCCAAGAGGCTCCGGAGGTCAAATCTGGAGAACGTTTTATATGGGGGCTATATATAATTATGGACCGATATGGACCAATTCTGGCACGGTTGTTAAAGATCATATACTAACACCATGTTCAAAATTACAACCGGATTGGGTGAAATGTGCTTCTCTTGGAGACTTCGCAAGCCAAATCTGGGGATCGGCTTATATGGGGGCTATATATAATTATGAACCGATGTGGACCAATTTTTGCATGGTTATTAGAGACCATATAACAATACCAAGTACCAAATTTCAGCCGGATCGGATGCAATTTGCTTTTCTTTGGGGCTTCGCAAGCCAAATCTGGAGATCGGTTTATATGGGGTCCATATATAATTATGGACCGATGTGGACCAATTTTTGCATGGTTATTAGAGACCATATACCAACATCATGTACCAAATTTCAGCCGGATCGGATGAAATTTGCTTCTCTTTGAGGCTCCGCAAGCCAAATCTGGGGATCGGTTTATATGGGGGCTATATATAATTATGGACCGATGTGCACCAATTTTTGCGTGATTGTTAGAGACCATCTGCCAACACCATGTACCCAATTTCAGCCGGATCGGATGAAATATGCTTCTCTTAGAGGCTCCACAAGCCAAATCTGGGGATCGGTTTATATGGGGGCTATATATAATTATGGACCGATGTGGACCAGTTTTTGCACGATTGTTAGATACCATCTACCAACACCATGTACCAAATTTCAGCCGGATCGGATGAAATATGCTTCTCTTAGAGGCTCCACAAGCCAAATCTGGGGATCGGTTTATATGGGGGCTATATATAATTATGGACCGATGTGGACCAATTTTTGCATGATTGTTAGAGACCATCTACCAACACCATGTACCAAATTTCAGCCGGATCGGATGAAATATGCTTCTCTTAGAGGCTCCACAAGCCAAATCTGGGGATCGGTTTATATGGGGGCTATATATAATTATGGACCGATGTGGACCAATTTTTGCATGGTTGTTAGAGACCATATACCAACATCATATACCAAATTTCAGCCGGATCGGATGAAATACGCTTCTGTTAGAGGCTCCACAAGCCAAATCTGAGGGTCCCTTTATATGGGGGCTATACGTAAAAGTGGACCGATATGGCCCATTTTCAATACCATCCGACCTACATCGATAACAACTACTTGTGCCAAGTTTCAAGTCGATAGCTTGTTTCGTTCGGAAGTTAGCGTGATTTCAACAGACGGACGGACGGACGGACGGACGGACGGACGGACGGACGGACGGACGGACGGACATGCTTAGATCGACTCAGAATTTCACCACGACCCAGAATATATATACTTTATGGGGTCTTAGAGCAATATTTCGATGTGTTACAAACGGAATGACAAAGTTAATATACCCCCATCCTATGATGGAGGGTATAAAAACATAGAAGTCTACTGCAAAGACTAACGCCAAAAATTCACATTCACAAACACACATACATACATACACACATTTGCATATTAAAATCATCATGGACCATTCATAGAGGCAAGTATTTGTTTAGCTACCACAAAATGTGTTTGGGTAACATGAAAGCTAATTACCCGTAAATTTTCTACAGAAACCGTATAGCAAGGCAGAATCATTGCATACATTAGAAACAAGCTATTGCACATATATGTACACACATACATACACTCTTCTCATAACCAATGAACCACTCTTACATATATATATATATATGATATTGGCATGGAGAAGATATGGAATTCCATTGGGCCTAGACATAATGGGGCTAAAATTAGGACTAAACTTTTAAACTTGATCTGGACAAAGTTTATTTTCAGAAAAACGGTGCGACGTACCACACAAAGAAACCATTATTATCTAACGAATCGTGTTGACGAATCGAATAGATGTTGTAATCACAAAATGGTTTTTTCGACCTCTCAGCTTTTTGAAATGTTGAAATCGTACAATATTCGAGTTTTCGATTTTGTGGAAAAGTCAACTTTTCAACTGTTCGAAAATTTGAAAAAGCTAATGTGGACTTTGGAAAAATCGATTTTTCGAACTTTTGAAAGTTGACTTTGACCTTAGAAATGTTATATTTTCGAGTTTCTGATCTTTTTGAGAATTTTGAAAAATCATTTTTTACTTTCTAAATGTTTCATTGCACGCATTTCTCTGATACAAAGCTTTTTCCTGTCCAAAAGTCCATAAACTTTTCAATGAAATCGTTTTTTCCTTATAGTTAAGTGTATGGAAAACTTAATTTGACTAACGTCAACTTGGCTTTAATAATTCGGAAAATTTCTTCAAAATCAATGAAATCGTCTTTAACTTTGTTGACCTTTTGCTTTTTGATCTTTTTTTTTAAAGACGATTTTTACTTGACACAAGACATAATTCTACTTGTAGTTGAGACTGAATTGGGAAATTTGTGTTGTCCTTATAACTTTTTTAAATAACTTTGACAGCACATGAAGGCAAAAGGAGAATAAACGAATAAATTAAAATTTGTTTCCTAGAATCAAGTACGCAAAACTTTAATTTAAAAGAGATGTATCCTCACTTCAATTCTACGCTTCATTGACTCGGAATCAGTAACAAATTCATGAGTGTAACGCCAAAACCGGTGGAAACGTGCATGTTTTTTCAGAGGTACAAACGTCATGAGTTTAATTCCAGTTCGACCAAACACCAAAACCGGTGGAACCGTGCATGTTCTTTTTCAGAGGTACAAACGTCAAGGGTTCAATCCCAGTTCGACCAAACACCAAGTGGGTTTTTAGCGTTTCCCTCTGGTGACATTTCTGAGTTTTTGAAAGCTTCCCTAAGTGGACTTACCGCAATGTGAAACATAAGTAGAACTTAGCTATAAAAGGGCCCTTTGTCATTGACTTAAAAATGGCAACATTGATGAGTCCAGTCTATTGTCGCATCACAAACACGGTTATCACAGTTGATAGAATTCTACCTAAAATGCTAGATTTTTTCTGGTAGATTTGTAGATTTGTAGAGGTTTGATATTTTTTGCAAAATATTTCTCTCCACAAGTTTTCTATAGTTATAAAATTTGTACAAAATTTTCTACAGGAATAAAATTTTGAGAAAATTTTCTATAGAAATAAAATTTTGAGATTTTTTTTTTATAAAACTAGACTTTTGAAAAAAAAAAATTCTCTCTCCGAATAACATTTTTACAAAATTTTCAACAGCAATAACATTTTGACACAATTTTTTATAGATATACATTTTTTTTGAATATGCTCCATAGAAATAAAACTTTGATATCATTTCCTATATAAATAAAATGTTGGCAAAATAGACATAAAATGTTGCAAAATTTTCTAAAGAAACAAAATTTTGACAAAATTCTCAATAGAAATAATATATTGACAAAATTTTCGATAGACAAATAATATTTTGATTTGTATAGAAAATTTTTTATGGAAATAAAATTTTGTGAATATACTCTAAAGAAATAAAACTTTGATAAAATTTCCTATAGAAATAAAACTTTGATAAAATTTTATATATAAATGAAATTTTGACAAAATTTTCTATAGATATAAAATTTGGACAAAATTTTCTAAAGACATAAAATTTTGACAACATTTTCTATAAACATAAAATTTTGACAAAATTTTCGATAGACATAGAATTTTGACAAAAATTTTTAAAGAACTAAAATTTTGACAAAATTTTTCTGTAGAATAAAATTTCGAAAAAAAATCTACAGAAATAAAATTTTGACAAAAATAAAAATGGCAACATTGAGAAGAGTCAAGTCCAACCACAAACATGGTTGCCACAGTTGATAGAGATCTACCCAAAATGCTAGATTTTTTCTGGTAGAGTTCTTGATGTTGCAAATTATTCCTCTCCATAAATTTTCTTTGTTATAGAGTTTCTACAAAATTGTCTACACGAATAAAATTTTGAGAAAATTGTCTATAGAAATAAAATTTTGAGAAAATTTTCTATAGAAATAAAATTTTGAAAAAATGTTCTACAGGAATAAAATTTTGACACAATTTTTTATAGAAATAATTTTTTTTTAATATGCTCCAAAGAAATAAAACTTTGATAAAATTTCCTATATAAATAAAATTTTGACAAAATTTTATGTAGAAATAAATTTTTGACAAAAAATTGTATAGACATAAAATGTTGCAAAAATTTCTAAAGAAATAAAATTTTGACAAAATTCTTAATAGAAATAAAATGTAGATAACATTTTCGATAGACAAATAATATTTTGTTTTGTATAGAATTTTTTTTTTTTATGGAAATAGAATTTTGTGAATATGCTCTAAAGACATAAAACTTTGATTTCCTATAGAAATATAACTTTGATAAAATTTTATATATAAATGAAATTTTGACAAAATTTTCTATAGATATAAAATTTGGACAAAATTTTCTATAGACATAAAATTTTTCCAAAATTTTCTATACAAATAAAATTTTGAAAATTTTTTCTACAGAAAAAAATGTTGACAAAATTTTCTATAGGAATAAAATTTTGACAAAAATTTTATTTCTATACAATTTTTTTTGTCAAAATTTTATTCTATAGGAAAATTTTGTCAAGCTTTTATTTGTATAGAGCATTTTGTCAAAATTTTTTTTCTATAGAAAATTTGGCAAAATTTTATACAAAATTTTGTCAAAATTTTATTTCTATATAAAATTTTGTAAAAATTTTATTTCTACAGAAAGTTTTGTCAACATTTTGTTTCAATATAAAATTTTGTCAAAATTTTACTTCTATAGAAAATGTTGTCAAAATTTTATTTCTATAGAAACTTTTCTGACAATTTCTGACAATATTACTAAATAGTATTAAATTTTGACAAAATTTTCTACAGAATTAAAATTTTGACAAAATTTTCTACAGAATTAAAATTTTCATAAAATTTTCTATAGAAATGCAATTTTGACAAAATTTTCTATAGAAAAAAAAACTTTGACAAAATTTTCTATAGAAATAAAATTTGTACAGAATTTTCTATAGAAATAAAATTTTGAAAAAAAAAATTCTATAAATATAACATACTGGCAAAATTTTCTATAGAAATAAAATTTTGACAATATTTTCTATAGAAATAAAATTTTGACAAATTTTTCTATAGAAATAAAATTTTGACAAATTTTTCTATAGAAATAAAACTTTGACAAAATTTTCTATAGAAATAAAAATTTTGACAAAATTCTGTATAGAAATAAATTTTTTACAAAATTCTGTATAGAAATACAATTTTGCAGAAATGTTCTATAGAAATACAATTTTGCAAAAATTTTCTATAGAAATACAATTTTGCAAAAATTTTCTATAGAAATAAAATTTTGACAAAATTTTCTATAGAAATAAAAATTTTGACAAAATTCTGTATAGAAATAATTTTTTTTTACAAAATTCTGTACAGAAATAAAATTTTGCAAAAATGTTCTACAGAAATACAATTTTTCAAAATTTTTCTACAGAAATAAAATGTTGACAGAATTTTCTATAGAAATAAAATTTTGACAAAAGTTTCTATCGAAATAAAATTTTGACAACATTTTCTATAGAAGTAAAATTTTGACAAAATTTTATATTGAAACAAAATGTTGACAAAACTTTCTGCAGAAATAAAATTTTTACAAAATTTTATATAGAAATAAAATTTTGACAAAATTTTGTATAAAATTTTGCCAAATTTCTATAGAACATTTTTGCAAAATTTTATTTCTATCCAGAATTTTGTGAAAAATGTATTTCTATACATAATTGTGTCAAAATTGTTATTTCTATAGAAAATTTTGTCAAAAATTTATTTCTATAGAAAATTTTGTTAAAGTTTTATTTCTATAGAAAAATTTGTCAAAATTTTATTTCTATAGAAAATTTTGTCAAAATTCTATTTCTGTAAAAAATCTTGTCAAAATTTTATTTCTATTGAAAATGTTGTCAATATGTTATATTTATAGAAATTTTTTTCAAAATTTAATTTCTATAGAAAATTCTTTAACTAAGATTTTATTGGTAAACTGTTTTTCAAATTTTGGTAGATTATTCCTGGAACGAGTGGTAGGTTAGGTTAGGTTAAGTGGCAGCCCGATGTATCAGGCTCACTTAGACTAGTCAGTCCATTGTGATACCACATTGGTGAACTTCTCTCTTATCACTGAGTGCTGCCCGATTCCATGTTAAGCTCAATGACAAGGGACCTCCTTTTTATAGCCGAGTCCGAACGGTGTTCCACATTGCAGTGAAACCACTTAGAGAAGCTTTGAAACCCTCAGAAATGTCACCAGCATTACTGAGGTGGGATAATTCACCGCTGAAAAACATTTTGGTGTTCGGTCGAAGCAGGAATCGAACTCACGACCTTGTGGCGGGCATGCTAACCATTGCACCACGAGTGGTAACCGTGATCCCAAAGGACTGAATAATCTAAATAAGCCTAAAATAACGGGCTGCCAAAGATAGAACTCGAAAACCTCTCGGGGACATAGGGTAACCACTTTGGGATTTGTTTATGCAGAATTTCGTGAGAAGCATGTATGAAAAAAAAAAACATAACCAAAATATATACAATTAGTAATTTGATACTTCAAAAAAATCGTAAGAAAAATCTAGCTATAGGAATTATAGTCGGAAAATATATAAGATAGTACTAAATCATGGAAACTGTTCTAAAATTAAAAGACATCAAAAAGTGAATATAAGTAAAAACAAAGGAAAAATAATTGAAGGCCTCAATTAAAAAAAAAAAAATTGAGTCAAAATCAATTTCATTGTCAATTGGGACGATTAAAAAATTAATTGAAAGTGCCGAAGAGATTTATTATTTTTTTTATCGAATATAGCTTTTATTTCTTAATAATTCTATAAAGGATACTATCATTTTCGTTATTTAATCAGTAAAAAATGTATGTATAGATAATAAGCGTGGTCCAGGTTTTTCATTTTAAATGCTATACCCTTCTCCTTATTATGAAATAAACATCCGATCATTTATTTCAAACAGTTAACTCTTTATTTATTTAACCAAAATAGCAATAATTTTTGCAAACATTTTAAAGAGAACTTTTTTTGGGATAATTTGTATAAAATTTAATATTTTTTAGATCTTCTACCAAACGCTTCCAAAAGAAGGCCTTCTATATCATCGACAATTTTCTCTTTCTCAAAAACCGAAAAAGTTCGCCATCACAAATGTATGATATTCAAGTGGAAAATATCGCTGAGGATAGGTGTTTAGTATGCAAATACCATACATGTATAAAGACCAAAAACTTACATATGTATGTGCGATGTTAAACAGGGTCATGTACATTAGTTCTAGTTGATATACTTGAGTGAGTGTGTGTTCGCCTTAGCATGTATTTTAATGTAGATATGCGAATACATGTCATCGCCTCTGTTTTAGTTCGTACACGTTGTTGGAATACAGCAATGGCAGATGGTTTGAATTTCATACACTTTGCTTGTAATACATTCTCACAAGCAAATGAAGCTTTGTTTTGAGTGTGCAAGTATGGAAGTTTGTGTGTGTGTGTGTTTGAAAGTCTACCAACATTAGTATTTAGGAATTCGGGTAATGTTCATCGCTATCGATGTTATCCTTGCTATGTACAAAGTATAATGTTGACTCACGCAAATTGCAAATTTCCAATTAAACATACATACAACTTTTACTTTGAATACCCCTTTTTGACTTTCATATTCGCTATGTCTCGCTCTCTGTCTATGCCTTAATTTTGTATCGGTGTTGATTGGTATTTCTAATCGAACATGCATGTCTAACACTTTGAATACTTATAGGGATGAGTTAAAAGAAAATTTCGTATCAATTATATTGACAATTGTAAAGTGGTTTCTAGAAACTGGGACGAGACGAAAGTTTTCCACATCACTAAGAGTTTCGGGGGGAAATGTCAAGATATCCCACTGAAAAAGAAATGTCTTTATATTTACCATTTAGTATTTTTTTGACAAAATATTCCATAGAATTAAAATATTGTCAAAATTTTCTATAGAAATAAAATTTTACAAAATATTCTCTAAAATAAAATATTGACAAAATTCTTTATAGAAATGAAGTTTTGACAACGTTTTCATCAAATGTTGACAAAATTTTCTGTAAAAATAATCTAAAAAATAAAATTTTTGCAAAATTTTTTATAAAAATAACATTTTGGCAAAATTGTCCATAAAAATAAGGAGCGAAATATCAAATACCAAGTAGTGGTATTTGATATCTCTGGCAAAAATTGTCTATAAAATTAAGGAGCGCGATATCAAATACCAAGTAGTGGTGCTCTTGATGGCAGGGTTTTTAACAGTGGCTCATAACTATAGCGGTTGAGGCATCGTTAGCCATCTGTGCAACGTAATTCCTGCACATTGCCGTAAATGGTGTAGCAGCTAGATCCTCGCTCTTTGCTATTCTGTTGACGTTTGCAGCTCGGCAGGGTAGATATTGAACAGAGACCTTTTTTCTATAGAAATAAAATCTTTACAAAATTTCCTATAAAAATAAAATTTTGACAAAATATTCTGTAGAAATAAAATTTTTGCAAAATTTTTTATAAAAATAAAATTTTTATTGTTGTTTTTGATCTCAGCTTAAAGCCATGCATTGACTAAACTACAAGTGTAGCTTAACCAACAGAGGAAAAGTATGCTTGTCCAATTTATTTGGGCAAAGCCCTATAGACTGCAAGATGGTTGGATGTACAGCTGTTTCGGAATTACCACATTCCTCATCAGCATCCTCTACTTGCAGCAAAACTATCAACCAATTATCAGAATAAATTCGGGTAATTCACTCAACCCAAAGTGAAATAAACAAATTTTGGCAAAATTGTCTATAAAAATAAAATTTTGACAAAATTTTCTATAGAAATAAAAGTTTGGCAAATTTTTCTATGGAAATAAAATTTTGGAAAAATTTTTAATAAAAATAAAATTTTGTCAAAATTGTCTATCAAAATAAAATTTGCTATAGAAATAACAATTTGACAAAATTTTCTATAGAAATAAAATTGTGGCAAAATTTTCTATAAAAATAAAATTTTCTATAGGAATACAATTTTGACAACATTTTCTATAGTCATCAAATTTTGACAAAATTTTCTATGGAGAAAAAATTTTAACAAAATTTTCTATAGAAATAAAATTTTGGCAAAATTCTTTATAGAAATCAAATTTTGAAAAAAATTTCTGTAGAAACAAAATTTTACAAAATGTTCTCTAGAAATAAAATTTTGACAAAATGTTCTATAGAAATAAAATTTTGACAAAATTCTTTATAGAAATCAAATGTTGACAAAATGTTCTATAGAAATAAAATCTTGACAAAATTTTCTATAGAAATAAAATTTTGACAAAAATTTTCTATAGAAATAAAATTTTGACAAAATTTTCTATGAAATAACATACTAACAACATTTTCTATAGAAATATAATTTTAAAAAAATGTTCTATAGCAATAATACAAAATTTTACAAAATGTTCTATAGAAATAAAATGTTGACAAAATTTTCTGTAGAAATAAAATCCTGACAAAATTTTCTATAGAAATAAAATTCAGACAAAATTTTCTATAGAAATAAAATTTTGACAAAATTTTCTATAAAAATAAAATTTTCTACAGAAATAAAATTTTGACAACATTTTCTATAGTCATCAAATTGTGACAAAATTTTCCATGGAGAAAAAATTTTGACAAAATTTTCTATAGAAATAAAATTTTGACAAAATTCTTTATAGAAATCAAATTTGGACAAAATTTCCTATAGAAATAAAATTTTCTATAGTAATAAAATTTTGACAAAATTTTCAATAGAAATAAAATTTTGACAACATTTTCTTTAGTCGACAAATTTTGACAAAATTTTCTATAGTCATCAAATTTTGACAAAATGTCCTATAGAAATAAAATTTTGACAAAATTCTTTATAGGAATCAAATTTTGAAAAAAATTTCTGTAAAAAGAAAATTTTACAAAATGTTCTATAGAAATAAAATCTTGACAAAATTTTCTATAGAAATAAAATTCTGACAAAAGTTTCTATAGAAATAAAACTTTGACAACATTATCTCTAGAAATAAAATTTTGACAAAATTTTCTGTAGAAATAAAATTTTGACAAAATTTTCTGTAGAAATAAAATTTTGACAAAAATTTCCATAGAAATAAAATTTTGACAAAATTTTCTATAGACATAAAATGTTGATAAAATTTTCTATAGACGTACAATTTTGACAAAATTTTCTATAGAAATAAAATTTTGACAAAATTTTCTATGGAGAAAAAATTTTGACAAAATTTTCTATAGAAATAAAATTTTGACAAAATTCTTTATAGAAATAAAATTTTTACAAAATTTTCAATAGAAATAAAATTTTGACAAAATTTTCTATAGAAATAAAATTTTGACAAAAGTTTCTATAGAAATAAAATTCTATAGAAATAAAATTTTTACATTTTCTATAGTCATCAAATTTTGACAAAGTTTTCTATGGAGAAAAAATGTTGCCAACATTTTCCATAGAAATAAAATTTTGATAAAATTCTTTATAGAAATCACATTTTGAAAAAAGTTTCTGTAGAAACAAAATTTTACAAAATGTTCTATAGAAATAAAATTTTGACAAAATTTTCTATAGAAATAAAATTCTGACAAAGTTTTCTATAGAAATAAAATTCTTACAAAATTTTCTATAGAAATAAAATTTTCACAAAATGTTCTATAGAAATAAAATTTTGACAAAATTCTTTACAGAAATCAAATGTTGACAAAATGTTCTATAGAAATAAAATTTTGACAAAATTTTCTATAGAAATAAAATTTTGACAAAAATTTTCTATAGAAATAAAATTTTGACAAAATTTTCTATGAAATAACATATTAACAACATTTTCTATAGAAATAAAATTTTAAAAAAATGTTCTATAGCAATAATATTTTGACATTTTCTATATTCATCAAATTTTGACAAAGTTTTCTATAGACAAAAAATTTTGACAACATTTTCCATAGAAATAAAATTTTGACAAAATTCTTTATAGAAATCAAATTTTGAAAAAAGTTTCTGTAGAAGCAAAATTTTACAAAATGTTCTATAGAAATAAAATGTTGACAAAATTTTCTATAGAAATAAAATCCTGACAAAATTTTCTATAGAAATAAAATTCAGACAAAATTTTCTATAGAAATAAAATTTTGACAAAATTTTCTATAAAAATAAAATTTTCTACAGAAATAAAATTTTGACAACATATTCTATAGTCATCAAATTGTGACAAAATTTTCCATGGAGAAAAAAATTTTGACAAAATTTTCTATAGAAATAAAATTTTGACAAAATTCTTTATAGAAATCAAATTTTGACAAAATTTGCTATAGAAATAAAATTTTCTATAGTAATAAAATTTTGACAAAATTTTCAATAGATATAAAATTTTGACAACATTTTCTATAATCGTCAAATTTTGACAAAATTTTCTATGGAGAAAAAATGTTGACAAAATTTTCTATAGTCATCAAATTTTGACAAAATTTCCTATAGAAATAAAATTTTGACAAAATTCTTTATAGGAATCAAATTTTGAAAAAAATTTCTGTAGAAAGAAAATTTTACAAAATGTTCTATAGAAATAAAATCTTGACAAAATTTTCTATAGAAATAAAATTCTGACAAAAGTTTCTATAGAAATAAAAGTTTGACAACATTTTCTCTTGAAATAAAATTTTGACAAAATTTTCTGTAGAAATAAAATTTTGACAAAAATTTCCATAGAAATAAAATTTTGATAAAATTTTCTATAGACGTACGATTTTGACAAAATTTTCTATAGAAATAAAATTTTGACAAAATTTTCTATGGAGAAAAAATTTTGACAAAATTCTTTATAGAAATAAAATTTTGACAAAATTTTCTATAGAAATAAAATTTTGACAAAATTTTCTATAGAAATAAAATTTTAACAAAATTTTCTATAGAAATAAAATTTTGACAAAAGTTTCTATAGAAATAAAATTCTATAGAAATAAAATTTTGACATTTTCTATAGTCATCAAATTTTGACAAAGTTTTCTATGGAGCAAAAATTTTGACAACATTTTCCATAGAAATAGAACTTTGACAAAATTCTTTATAGAAATCAAATCTTGACAAAATTTTCTATAGAACTAACATTTTGACAAAATTTTCTGTAGAAATAAAATTTTGACAAAAATTTCCATAGTAATCAAATTTTGACAAAATTTTCTATAGAAATAAAATTTTAACAAAATTCTTTATAGGAATCAATTTAAAAAAAAAATCTGTAGAAACAAAATTTTACAAAATGTTCGATAGAAATAAAATCTTGACAACATTTTCGATAGAAATAAAATTCTGACAAAAGTTTCTATAGAAATAAAATTTGACAAAATTTTCTATACAAATAAAATTTTTACAAAATTTTCAGTAGAAATAAAATTTTGACAAAAATTTCCATAGAAATAAAATTTTGACAAAAATTTTCTATAGATATAAAATGTTGACAAAATTTTCTATAGACATCCAATTTTGACAAAATTTTCTATAGAAATAGAATTTTGACAAAATTATCTATGGAGAAAAAATTTTGAGAAAATTATCTATGGAGAAAAAATTTTGACAAAATTGTCTATGGGGAAAAAATTTTGACAAAATTTTCTATAGAAATAAAATTTTTACAAAATTCTTTATAGAAATAAAATTTTGACAAAATTTTTTATAGACATAAAATGTTGACAAAATTTTCTATAGAAATAAAATTTTGACAAAATTTTCTATAGAAATAAAATTTTGACCAAATTTTCTATAGAAATAACATTTTGACAAAATTTATTGTAGAAATAAAATTTTGACAAAAATGTCCATAGAAATAAAATTTTGACACAAATTTCCATAGAAATAAAATTTTGACAAAATTTTCTATAGACATAAAATGTTGACAACATTTTCTATAGACATACAATTTTGACAAAATTTTCTATAGAAATAAAATTTTGAAAAAAAAAAATCTAAATAAAATTTTGGAAAATAAGAGTTGCTTGTTTTTCGAATTTTTGGTAGAGTATTTTGGTTTTGAGCTCTCAATATGTCAAGCTTCGTGCTTAAAACATAGCATTTAGAGGAAGTTTGCGAACAATTGCTCTAAAGACAAAAAAGGACAGGTTTTTGCATCGTAATCGTTGAAAATATAATCCACTGACTAGTATTTTAAATTGCGAGTAGATACATGATACATAAAACTGGCAAATTGATTGATTTCTATAAAGGAATCTATAAATAATTATGAACCGATATGAAACAATTTTCGCATTAGAGGGTCAAAAATTTAAACCGGAGAGGATGAAATTATCAGCCTCAGCTGATAGTCACCATAGCTAACCAAAGTCCCTTTTTTATTTAATATCCCTCTTTTATAAATGTTGTCACTCACACTTAGTAAAATTGTTGTTGTAATTTCGATTTCTTACAAATTTCATATAAAATATTCCAGAATTTTATGTACATAATAAAAGCTATGCAGCTTAAGATTTTGCTAGAATATTTGAAATCATAAATTGATGATTTTTGTTTTTTTTTTTGTTGTTTTTTTGCAAATTTTATAAACTCATATTAGTAATTCCAAACAAAGCAAAACAATACATAAAAGTCAACTTAAAAATTCCTTAAGCTTTGTAAAATCATAATGAAATCAAAGCATACTTAAAAGCATTTTACGTAATTCATAAATTTTAAAGCATGATTTAAGGCGTTCCCTTCATAATATACCATTTACAAAAAATAACTTATAATTTATGTAAAAGTTTCTTTTAGCTCATCATTAACTTGATATCTTGGTTGGGCTTTTTTTGGTTCTGTTTTTTGGCAAATTTGGCAAAACATGAAACCCAAATCGGTAATATCAGTAAGCATTGCAAAGCATTGGCAAACTCTTAACAACAGTCTGTAAATAATCAGCAATTTAAACCACACAAAATTATGTGAATAATGAAATGCAAAGGTCGTTTTGGAAAGCAATGAATACAAAAAAAAAAAACTAAACAGAAGAGAAAAAACTCAAAAAGGTCTGCATTCGTTGATGATATGCCATGAAATTGAGCCAAAGCCAAAATCAGATGAGGGATTACGAGAATGATGGAAAACTTCATGCAGCTTGACTAAAATACTGACAAGTTTTTGGCATTAAATTTCCGTTTATTCAACTTAATTTCCTTACAGGCGATGACATAAGAAAACATGAAATTTGGCTGTTGACTGCGTCATTTTTTTTTGTATTTTAAAGTTTTTGCAACCCATATCATTTTGATGGGGATTAAAAGGCAAAACAAAATGTGCTTGTTTATTTTGTGCAACAAATGATTAGAGATGGCCTCAGATTTTCCAGGAATTATCCCTTTTTTCACCAAACTTGCAAAAAAAACAATAGCTACTGTTTCATTTTAATGAGATCATCCTCATTTGAGCTATACGCAAAAAGAATAAATCTTTTTCGTCATATTCAATTTTTTTTAAGTATAAAAAGGCCTTTGACCCTTTTGCATGTCTGTTTGTTTGTCGTAAAATTTTATTGGATTGAATGGCCCACCCCTCACCCATCTCAAATATTCATTGATTTCAGTTATGTTAGTCTTTTATCCAAAACATTGGAAAATTTTTAATTAGTTATCTTCCCTCTATGTAAATTTATGATATTGACATTTTTATTGCTCATTTCGTTGCTATGACATTTGGCCATTGTTAAATAATTTCATAGCCTTATTATAGATTGTGTAAATATTTCCCCAACCACCATCACCACCGTCCACCCTCTGGCATCTTGGGTCCCCTAATTCATAGAAATAATTAAAATAATATTTTTGTTTGATATATCAACAAAACGGAATGCTCATTAAAAGTTTAAATTAATCTTTTGATAAGTCAATTGGAATATAAAAATGTAATGAATCAACAAGACAACAAAAAACTTGTTGACAAATTTAGTCCCATTTAGTGTTTGAAAAAAAAATGGAGATTTAGGCGTATAAATCTGGAAAAGGTAAGAGCATTTTTGGGTAAGAAGCTTTGGATTATTTTGTTGATTTTTTTTTATTACTATAATTTCCTTGAATTTCTCAACAAGTTGTCATAACAAATTTATATTTTTATACATCCCTCTTCTTTGGAGAATGAATTATTATAACTTTTTTTTATTGAAACAAAAAGTTTAAGATAAAGGATGCGATTACTATTAATCTAAAAACTTGTATGGACATTTGCAAAAAAAAATACCTATTAAGGCTAAGGTGGACGGAAACTTTTAATTAGGAAATATTTTGCGATCATTAGGGCGTATGAATAATATTAATTGTGGGATAAATATTAAATAAATAATAACGGCAATAAATATGGATATCTTTTTTCGAAGGTATATTAAACCAGAATATGTAGAATAAAAATTCAGATAATTAAAATTCTTTTATCACTAATTAAATAACATTAATCAAAAAGGACATATCGAAATAAGGGAGCGTATGGTTATTATTAATTATTAATTCAACAATATGGATCATCATATTGGTGAATTAGTAATTAATAATAATCACAAATTTCCTCTAGAAATAAAATTTTGACAAGGTTTTTTACAGAAATAAACATTTGACAAAATTTTCTATATAAATAAAATTTTGACAAAATTTTCTATAGAAATAAAATTTTGACAATATTTTCTGTAGAAATACAATTTTGACAAAATTTTCTATAGAAATAAATTTTTTACAAAATTTTCTATAGAAATAAAATTTTGAAAAAAAAGTTTTCTATAGAAATAAAATTTTGACAAAATTTTCTATAGACATAAAATTTTGACACAAATTTCTCTAGAAATAAAATTTTGACAAAATTTTCTATAGAAATAAAATTTTTACAAAATTTTCTATAGAAATAAAATTTTTACAAAATTTTCAATAAAAATAAAATTTTGATAAAATTGTCTATAGAATAAAATTTTGACAAAATTTTCTATACAAATAAAATTTGAACAACAATAAAATTTTGATACAATTGTCCATAGAAATAAAATTGTAAAATTGTCTTTAGAAATAAAATTTGGACAACATTTTCTATAGAAATAAAATTTTGGCAAAATTTTCTATAGAAATAAAATTTTGACAAAATCTTCTATACAAATAAAATTTGGTAAAATTGTCAATAGAATAAAATTTTGACAAAATTTTCTATAGAAATAAAATGTTAACAAAATTTCCTATAGAAATAAAATTTTGACAAAATTTTCTATAGAAATTAAATATTGACAAAATTATCTATAGAATTAAAATTTTGACAAAATTTTCTATAGAAATAACATTTTGACAAAATTTTCTATAGAAATAAATACCAATTAAGGTTAAGGTGGAAGAAAACGTTTAATTAGAAATTATCTTGTAGCCATTAGATCGTATGAGTAATATTAATTGTGAGATAAATATTAAATAAATAATGAAAGCAATATATATAAATATTTTTTCGAAAGTATCTTCAACCAGAATACATAGAATAAAAATTCAGATAATTAAAATTCTTTCAGAATTAATTAAATAACATTAATCAAAATGGACATATCGAAATAAGGGAGCGTATTATTATTATTTATTAATTGAACAATATGAATCATCATATTGGTGAATTAATAATTAATAATAATCAGACGGTATTTCACAAATTTCCTCTAGAAATAAAATTTTGACAACGCTTTTTACAGAAAAAAACATTTGACAATACTTTCTAAATAAATAAACTTTTGACAATATTTTCTAAAGAAATAAAATTTGACAAAATTTTCTATAGAAATAAAAATTTGACAAAATCTTCTGAAAAACAGAAATCGTGAGGCCAATAGATCGTATGAGTAATATTAATTGCGAGATAAATATTAAATAAATAATGAAGGCAATATATATAAAATATTTTTCGAAGGTATCTTAAACCAGAATATATAGAATAAAAATTCAGATAATTAAAATTCTTTTATCACTAATTAAATAACATCAATCAAAATGGATATATCGAAATAAGGGAGCGTATGATTATTATTATTAATTGAACAATATGGATCATCATGTTAGTGAATTAATAATTAATAATAATCATACGGTACTTCACAAATTTCCTCTAGAAATAAAATTTTGACAACGATTTTTACAGAAATAAACATTTGACAACATTTTCTAAATAAATAAAATTGTGACAAAATATTCTATAGAAATAAAATTTTTACAAAATTTTCTATAGAAGTACAATATTGACAAAATTTTCTATAGAAATAAAATTTTGACAAAATTTTCTATATAAATAAAATTTTGACAAGATTTTCTATAGAAATAAAATTTTGACAAAATTTTCTATATAAATAAAATTTTGACAAAATTTTCTATATAAATAAAATTTTGACAAAATTTTCTATAGAAATAAAATTTTGACAAAATTTTCTGTAGAAATAAAATTTTGACAAAATTTTCTATAGAAATAAATCTTCTGTAAAAATAAAATTTTTACAAAATTTTCTATAGAAATAAAATTGTAAAATTGTCTATAGAAATAAAATTTTGACAAAATTATCTATAGAAATAAAATTTGGAGAAAATTTTCTATAGAAATAAAATTTTGATAAAATTTTCTATAGAAAAAAATTTTGACAAAGTTTTCTATAGAAATAAAATTTTGACAATCAATTATGGGATAAATACCACATGAATAATAAATGCAATATATAGATATTATTTTTTGTATATTTACCCAAAATAAATGAGGATAAAAATTAAAAATTAAAATTCTATTACTCCTAATTAAATGTCATTAATCCAAATAAGGTAAACTTTTTATGCTTGATTTTTTAATTTTATTTTAAAATGCTCGCTTTCCCATTGTTTTTCTACTTTTAATTAAAATAATCACTTGTACATTAAAGAAAATTTAATGAATTTTAAACAAATTTAAAATGATTTTTATGCCAACAGCTACAGCGATATAAAAATACAATAATTTATTGTGACAGTTACAGCTACCACCTAGGGACATATTCAATAATAACTATGTCTGCGTGCCACAATATTGTAAACAACGTCAATATATTTTAATAAAAAAAATTCTTTTTTTTATTATTTATTATTATTTTAATAAAATTTAAACTGTCATGTGAAGAACCACAAAATATTTACTTATGCCAATAACAAAAAACAATGAGTCCCACAAATCGAAATTGTTTTTAAGATATATGTGCAAAATATTGAAATTTAATTAAAATAAAATTCCACACTCCCTAAAGTATGCTACAAAATTAAGTAGCAATGAAATTTTGCTAAAAGTATATATTGCTTAATTAGAGCTTTTTAAAAGTTTTGATACATATAATTTTAGGTTTCCATTATCACTATACCAATATGGTAGTCTCACGTAGCTTAAAAATACATCTCCACAAATTTTAATTATGTCGAATTGAGAATGAATATTTATTTAGTTATTTCTATATTTACAATTATAATGAATTATGAAAATAAATAGGTAATATAGGTGCTAACAACATAGGTTTTCGACCTGAGATGAGAATGAATACATAAATCCTAGTAATAGGTAAATTTAATAAAACAATATTCCAAACTCCCTAAAGTATGCTACAGAATTAAGCAGCAAAGAAATTTTTCTAAAATAAAATTCATTTTTTTTTAAATATTTTTATTGGGTTCTATATACCCATACATAATAATATTATAATCATAGTTACTTTACAAACAAATGTCAATGAATTTTGGCTAACCAAAGAATATGTAAACCATAAAAATAGTCAAATTGAATAAAAAAATCCTTAGCTTCCTAAAGTATGCTACAAAATTTAGGTACAATTAATAATTTTTAAATTCATTTCTGCTAAAATGCTTTTCAACACATGTAATTAATTCAAGAGAAACCCAACAGGCTGTGAAAAAATATTAATGAAGGTCCTTATGACTGAGTTTACTTGGTCACGACACTAAGTACACTTTGTCTACCTAATGCATGAGGTAACAACTTAAATTGGTTATAAGCCTAAAAGTGTACTTT
Organism: Haematobia irritans; assembly: GCF_050003625.1. NCBI lineage: Eukaryota > Metazoa > Arthropoda > Insecta > Diptera > Muscidae > Haematobia > Haematobia irritans. The sequence goes on along the minus strand of NC_134397.1, from coordinate 37,079,420 downwards.
AAATTTTATATGAAACCGCAAACTGGTGCAGTATAGTTGCCATGACTCTTGTGATCCCAAAAGAGCGATGCAATAAATATACAATTTTATTTTTTTTTTGTTATAGTCAAGGGTTCAACAATGTCAATTTGTTGGAAACTCTTATTAATATGGCCTTCTATATTTCGGATTTTTTTGTGTTAATTTTTATTTTTACATTAAATTTTTAATAGTATGAGAAGAAAGTGGAGGAAATATGTTATTTCTAAAGGTCTAAAAGACCTTTTCAGTCCATAAAGGAAACTACAATTTCCAGATAGGAAACTACCATTTCTAGATCATTTGATAATTTTCTTATTACTTACGTTACAATATGCACAATTATTATTAATCATACGTATTGTGACTAGAGGTGTGCGGGTGTGTAATATTGTACTCACGCTCACGCACGATATTTGTTGGTAGGACTCACTCTCACGCACGCTCACGAAAAGAAAATTTGTACTCACTCACGGAAATCTTTTAAATGTCGTGACTCATGAAAAAACTCGTGACTCACTAATAATTTTATGAGTAATTTACCTATAGAACCTGACTGAAAACATGAGTATGGTTAAAATCGAGTGCGTTATAAAACTCTTACCACCAAGAATGTCACTAAAATTATAAATGAATTCAACTCAATTGAATGTTCGTCAGCGGGATTATTTTCGTGAGCGTGTTTTTCCGAAATTCGTTACTCACGCACACTCACGAAGATATTATTTTCGTGACTCACGCGCGGCATTTGGTTGGTTAATCACGCTCACGCACACTCACGCTGTTGCCGTCAGCGTGACTCACGCGTGAGTAACGAAAAATTTCGTGAGTCACGACAATTTCGTGTCACGTGCACACCTCTAATTGTGACCCATGACGCCAGCCCTTGTGGCGTATGATAACCATACGTTGATGATCATACGCCACAATGGCTACTAAATTACTTAGTCTATGGTCACTCTAAGAATTTTCCCAAAATTAGCGCCAAAACTTTTTTCACAAGTGTTTCCACAATACCTAGATAAAGTCTTCGAAAAATATTCCGACTTTACAGTGAGCGTCTTTAAAAAATGTTTGTGCATGAACCTGGTGAACGATTGTGAACTTCGTGGTCTTACTATGAGTAACTTTCATGTACCGCAAATACATGATACAGCGGGAATACTGAAGCAGATTTTTTTTTTTAATCTTTTTACTAATGAATTCTATCTTACTAGCGATATATAAATTATTTAATTGATTATTATCTCAGAGCATAAACGAGCTCAGCAGAAGGTGGAATTTGTCCGATTTATGGAAAGTTTATTGAAGGGTAAAGCCATCGTAGGAGTAGGCTATGACAATGTCGTTCGATGCTGAGTTTGAGATAAAAGTCCATAGATGCGTATTGGCTTCAACCTCCCATCATGCCATATTTAAGATCGGCTCTAAACGATTTTTTTTGCTAAATTTAATGAAGCTAATCGTTGTGCATGAAATAACAGGCCACAAATAATTATATTTAAGGTCTAGGGAAAATGCACATATTCCGAAGGTTTTGTATTAATTCCACAATGTGCCTTTAGAACGCTTATAAGATGCAATTAACTCAGGAACTAAAGCTTCTTGGCAATTATCAACGTCCCCAATTGTCAGAATTGTGACAAGAAATTGGGCTAAAACTCTGGCTTCTGGGGCCATATAAGTCTATATCTAAATCTGAACCGATTTCTTCCAAAATCAATAGGGTTCTATTCTGACCCAAAACGGTAACTTGTGCCAAATTTGAAGGCGATTGGACTTAAACTGCGACCTAGACTTTGATCACAAAAATGTATTCACAGACAGACGGACGGACGAACATGGCTAGATCGACTCAGGGACCCACCCTGAGCATTACTGATTACGAATCGCGTTAGCCCTCTTTGGACTCGGTCCATCACAAAAATGTGTTCACAGACAGACGGACGGACAGACGGACATGGCTAGATCGACTCAGGGACCCACCCTGAGCATTATTGCCAGAGACACCATGTGTTTATCTCGTCTCCTTCTGGGTGTTGCAAACATATGCACTAACTTATAATACCCTGTTCCACAGTGTGGCGCGGGGTATAAATATGAAGTTTTAAGAAAAAATTAAATATGTTTTACTGATTACGAATCTCTTGGGAATCGCGTTAGCCCTCTTTGGACTTGGTCCATAGACAAGCCGGGAGCAGGTAAGAAAAACAAAAACAAATTTGATGTGATATAATGAAAATTGGAACAAAAATGTGTGAAAAGTTCACAACTAGAGGTGTGCACGTGACACGAACTTGTCATGACTCACACATGAGTCGTGAGTCCATTGATGGCCACGGCGTGAGTATGCATGATTAACAAACCAAAGTGTCGTGCGTGAGCCTGAGTCACGAAAATAATATCCCCATGAATATGCGTGAGTAACCAATTACGCTCACGAAAATAATCCCGCTTACCAATATAAAACGCTTAAAAGTTAAATTCATTTACAATTTTATTGACACCTAGGATATTAAGAGTTTAATAGCGCTCTCGATTTTAATCGTGCTCATGTTTTCATGAGGTAAATTACTTATAAAATTATTCGTGAGTCACGACATTTTCCGTGAGTCACGATATTTTTCGTGAGTCACGACATTTTCATGCGAGAGTATAAATTTTCTTTTCATGAGTGTGCGTGAGTAAGATTTTTCCGTCGTGAGTGTGCGTGAGCGTGAGTAAAATATTACTCACGTGCACACCTCTATTGACAACACTGTCAAATTGCAGGATGCCAAAATAGCCCACACTTGAAAATGAAGCACAATTTCAAAATCGAATTTGGGGTTCATTTGAAATATTGGGGTTTATTGCCATAATGCAAAACGGCCTCCGAAAATAATATGAAGTTACTCCACATGAAAATTGGAATTGATATAATGAAAATTGGAACAAAAATGTCTGTATAGTTGACAATACTGTCAAATTGCAGGATGCGAAAATAGCCCCCATTTGAAAATGAAGCACAATCTCAAAATGGAATTTGGGGTTCATTTGAAATATTGGGGTTTATTTTCATAATGCAAACCGCGCCCCAAAAATAATATGAAGTTACTCCACATGAAAATTGGAATTGATATAATGAAAATTGAAACAAAAATGTCTGTATAGTTGACAACACTGTCAAATTGCAGGATGCCAAAATTGCCCCCATTTGAAAATGAAGCACAATCTCAAAATGGAATTTGGGGTTCATTTGAAATATTGGGGTTTATTTCCATAATGCAAACCGCGCCCCAAAAATAATATGAAGTTACTCCACATGAAAATTGGAATTGATATAATGAAAATTGAAACAAAAATGTCTGTATAGTTGACAACACTGTCAAATTGCAGGATGCGAAAATAGCCCCCACTTGAAAATGAAGAACAATCTCAAAATGGAATTTGGGGTTCATTTGAAATTTTGGGGTTTATTTCCATAATGCAAAACGGCCTCCAAAAATAATATGAAGTTACTCCACATGAAAATTGGAATTGATATAATGAAAATTGAAACAAAAATGTCTGTATAGTTGACAATACTGTCAAATTGCAGGATGCCAAAATAGCCCCCATTTGAAAATGGAGCACAATCTCAAAATGGAATTTGGGGTTCATTTGAAATATTGAGGTTTATTTCCATAATGCAAAACGGCCTCCAAAAATAATATGAAGTTACTCCACAAAAATTTTGGCGTTGTTATTTCCCATATAATTTTTTTGTGGTCCTACTAAATTTATGTATTGGGGTTTATTGTTAAGAGCCCCATAATTGTTGAGCCACTTTTTAGGTTTAATTTTTGGGACGGTATGAAAATGAGCCTAATAAAAATTAGCCTCAATATTTAAATTAAGTAAGGCCACACATGTGGGACGATCCCTCATAATGAATATCAGCCCAAAAAAAAAAAAAAAATTAGCTGAAGCTTAAAAATCGCATCCAAAATAAATCTGGGGCTCATTTTCATTTTTATTCATTTGAAATATTGGGGTTTATTTCCATAATGCAAACCGCGCCCCAAAAATAATATGAAGTTACTCCAAAAAAATTTTGGTGTGGTGAATTTGTGAATTTCCCATATAATTTGTTGTGGTCCTACTGAATTTATGTATTGGGGCTAATTGTTATGAGGCCCTAATTGCTAACTGTTATGAGGCCCATATTTATTGAGCCACTTTTTGGGATTGATTTTTGGGGCGGTATGAAAATGGGTCTCATAAAAATTTGCCTCAATAGTTAAATTAAGTAGGTCCACAAACGAGGGACGATGCTTCATAATGAATATCAGTCCAAAAAAAAATTAACTGAAGCTTAAAAATGGCATCCAAAAATAAATCTGGGGCTAATTTTCATTTTTGATTTAAAAGACGTATTAACATGAATCCAAGCTGATGGAAACAATATGAAAATTTAAGCAAAAAATGTACTATGTTTTACTGTGTACAAATCTGTCGGGAAACGCTTTTGGGCAAAGTGGGATACTTTGAGCTCTGCCCAAAGACAGGTAGAGGCCCTGTCACGCAAAAAAAAAAACAAATCTGTTGTGATACAAAACTATCCGGAACAACCAAGTGTGTATATCCTACGGGAAATGGATTAACCACAGGAACGGTACAGGACTAATCCCTGGTGTGTAAAGACCAATCCTAGTTCTGGTCAAGACGTATGGAAGGGACCGGTCACTTTAACATGGGTTTGTCATGGACGGAGTAAATTTACACTTTAGGACACAACTTGGACTCGTTCCTGAGGCCATGTCCTGGGACATTTTAGTAAAGGGTGGTTAAAATTTCAAGGGCCGATGTTGATTTTGAATAAAGCACAAACTATTTAGAAAATTATTGTAATTTTATTTTATTATGATATATTGGTATTACTCAATTATGTATGGAACAAAATATCGGCGCCGCGACCTCGGTGGCACACCTTCATCCTATGGTCCAAATTTTCGATGACGCTGAGGCATAATGGAGGTTCTATGCAGTTAATGTGCCGAATTATCTCATCCTTTAGCTCATGAATTGTTGCTGGCTTATCGACGTACACCTTTTCTTTCAAGTAACCCCAAAGAAAAAAGTCCAACGGTGTCAAATTACATGATCTTGGCGACCAATTGACATCGCCATTACGTGAGATAATACGGCCATTGAATTTGTTGTACAAAAGAGCCATTGTTTCGTTAGCTGTGTGGCAAGTGGCACCGTCCTGCTGAAACCACAGCTTCTTCTGAACCAGTCTCGGACAAACTTTTAGGAATCTCTTTCATATTGGTTATCCGAATGGCACCAGAAATGAAAAACTTTTGAAATATGTTGAACAATAGGTTATTCGGGTAATTCCACTTTACCAAAATTTTAGATCCAATAAGATTTTTATATCAAGCGAGTATGGAAATCATTAAATTATGAATATTTAAAAACTGCGACAAACTGGATCAACGGTACCAGTCCTGTGATAGGTCCGTCGGTGGCAATTTGCATTAATTTCCCGTAGGGTAGTTACTACCATTATTAAATCCCCCAAAAAAAAAAAAAACGAAAATAGGCCCCACTTGGGTTATCCCCATAACGCAAAAGAATCTCAAAAAGAAAATGAATTTTGTCCCCAAGAAAACATAAAAAGTTGTTGTTTTCTATATAAGTTTTGGAGTCTTACTTGATTTAGGTTTTGGGTTTAACTTTCAAGGGGCCCATATTGATAGCGCCACATTTTTGGTTTGAATTTTGGCGTCAGAATGAAAATAGGTCGCACGAAAATTATCCCAAAATGTTAAATTCAAATGAAGTAGAACCCCAAAAATTATATGAAAAATAATAACATCAAATTTTTATGTTTTTTAAGGAGTAACTTTTGGGGCACGTTTGCCGATTTTGGCTTGATGTTTCCTCATAGCTCTTAAGTACGTAAGCCTAAGACTATTTTTAATTAATTGAAATTATTGAAAATTGCTACAATATCAAATTTTCCTTTAAGTAGAATCACGAAATCCCGGCCAGATTTCCCAGCTTTTCCGAAAATGGAAAAAGTCCCAGAAAATCATACCCTAGTCGTAAGGACTTTCTCAAATAATTATTGTGTTATTGTTTTCCAATCTTTACAATAGCTTTTCTCCTCATCAAATTTTTCATTTAAAATTAAAATAAAAGTTTTCCAAGAATATTTTTCTTGCATTTTTTTGTTTTGTTTTTTTTTTTTTTTTTTGTAATTCTTTAGGTCAGCTTACCTGGTGCCAATCTGGAGATGATGGTTGCGGCTGTGGTTGTACTACTACTTCTACTACTACTCGTAGCTGTGGTTGTTGTCGATGGCAATGCATGCACATACATCATCGATTTAAGCCGTGTTGTATGCAACAGACCATTTATCACCAACAGACAGTAGAGAAAATAACGTATTAATCCCATGTTGAGAGTACACTGACAAGGGCAGTGTGCAATGCAAATGAAGTGCAGAATTTGCTTTTATTCACACAACAATAGCACCCAGATGAGCGAGTGTACGAGTGAGTGTGTGTGTGCGCTAGTCCTATGGCAAATGTTACTACGAGTACTATCTCTCTGTTAACACGATATGTTATTTAAAATAACAATATTACAGCGAAAAAAAAACATATACAGCACTTTTACGGATAGTTTCAATGCACTTGCTGTTGATAAGCCCGATTTTATATGCAAGGATTTTAAAGTTATAGTGTATTTTTATGGGGTTTTGTTTGTTTTTGTTTTTTTTTTTTGAGATATGGCAATATTTATTTTTATTCTTTGCTATTGAGCATTATTGAATGACTTTCTTCCGTATAATTCCCATCAATTCAAAAATAACGATTGTTTGAAGTTTTTTGTTTTCTTTTTAGTCACCAAAAAAACCCTTATTGTTTTGTTGCTTTAATTTTTTTTATGTATGTTATTGGTATGGATTTTCTCTTGATTTATTGTTCACTTTGATTTACAATCTGCACATTGATTATTTCAATAAATTTGAGTCAAATACTCAGTTTTTTTTTATGTTTACGGAAAGGGTTTGGGAAAAAATGTACAACAGCAAAAAATACAACAAAAAATTTGATTTATTTTTCCCTTGATTGTTGGAGGTTTATTAAGTGAGCAGATTTTATCAAGTAATTACTTTTTGTTTTTATTAAAATCTTGGTATAGTTTAATTGCACAATTTTTTTAAAGTTTTTTTTTTGTTTTTTTTTTTTGTTTTAATAGTTGCTTAAATCTCTATATAGCTTGATTTATGTTTTATGTAATTTTTTTAGTAACTGCTTAAATCTCCATAGGTTTTCATTTATTATTATTATTTATTTATTTTTTTTTAATTATTTACAAACTCAGAGTTAAATTTTGTTTGTAAATTTTGTGTAAATTTTACACTTTTTCACAATTAGTTCAACTTTTTTATTGACAATTATAGGATTCTTGTATAAGTATTAACCTATAAAAAGGAATTAATTTATTAGGTATATCTTTTAACTTCAATTATTATTATTCTATATTGAAGTTATATAAAAAATTGAATTTAATGTATTTAATTTAATTGAATTTAATTTAATATTGAACAAATTGAATTTAATGAAATTTACCACAATTAGCTAGAGCCGAAGATTAACAGTTTTGAACAAACTAAAAAAAAAAAATAATAAATATAAATCTGCATAGAAAAAAAGTAAACTTCTTTACAGGAAAAATTAGGTAACTGCGGGAAAGATTGAACTTAAAATTATATTCCATTTTTTTGAGATTATCAATGGGCTATTGAAATAACGAAAATTTACTGACTTTGTTGTTCTTTTTTTTATCTACCTTTCGTCCTTCCCATAGGAGCAAAAGTGAACTAAAAGTAAAGAAAACAATTCTTACTAATTATTAAAATTATACGAAAATCTTTTTTTGTATTGAAGTTATTTGTATGCACTGAAAAAATTTGTACCTTTTAGGGCACTAAAGCCAATTTAACACTATTTTAATATCATAAGACCGATCACAAAGAGGATTATAAACAATCCAAAAAATAAAACTTTGGACAATCATATGACAGAAAATATAGAAAATCAAAAAAAATTAGAAATAGAATTAAGAGTTTGAGTCCAGTGATAGTTTCAATCTGTTCCGTTTGACTTTTTCACTGCCATGAAAGTTTCTTTTGAAATTTAAATTTCAGATAATAAGACGACGGAGAAGGAAATAGAAAATCTGTTTAAAAAAGTAAAAATACAATGAAAACCTGTAAGGAAAGTCTAAAGTCAGGCGGGGCCGACTATATTATACCCTGCATCACTTTGTAGATCTAAATTTTCGATACCGTATCACATCCGTCAAATGTGTTGGGGGCCAAATACATACATTTAAATATCACTCAATCTGGACAGAATTTGATAGACTTCTACAAAATCTATAGAGTCAAAATTTAAGTCGGCTAATGCCCTAGCGTGGAACACAATGTTAGTAAAAAACAAGTAAGGAAAGTCTAATGTCGGGCGGGGCCGACTATATTATACCCTGCACCACTTTGCAAATCCACATTTTCGGTATAGGTTTTTGTCCTAAATACATACATTTAAATCTGACTCCATCTGCACAAAATTTATAATCTATAGACTTAAAATTTAAGTGGGCTAATACCCTGGGATGGTACACTATGTTAGTAAAAAATATGGGAATCATTTTAATCTGAACCAATTTTGAGGCAGCTTCGCAAAAGTGTATTTATGATTTATCGGTCTATACACTCTTAGAAAAATATGTTTTTCATATGTTCCGATATAAACAAAATGTGTTTCGGGCAAAATTTTAAAACACAATTTATTTAAGTGCAAACATGTAATGTTCCTAAACTAACACTAAATGTTTGGGACATCTATGTTAATATGTTAGAATATATTATGTTTGGGGCATGAATGTTTCATAAAAATCATATGTGTGAATGCCAACATATATGAATTTACAAATTTCGACTAAACATACATATGTTGTGATATTTTATTCAAAGCGACAGAGAGAGAGAGTATAGAGAAAGAAATAGAGATGGAAACCGGGAGAGTTGACGAAAGATATCAACATAACACAAAGAATCAAAAGAGAACAATTTCTGTGAAACCGCTTGCATGTTGTTTCGGAAAACTGTTTTATGATAAGGCCAAAAATTTGATATTTCTTAAGTCTAAATATTATTTAATTTGAATAAAGATAATGGACATTCCGAACCAAGAGAATAGACATTTGAAAAACAAACAGCATACGTTTTCGCCTTGAGAGCAGCATTTTATGTATGTGTGGACATGTGTTTTGTTTATCATTTTGGCATTATGGGCACAATTTTTTTCTTGGTTCGTTCAAAGAAATCAGTGGTCTTCATAAAAATAACAAAAAGGGCACTATACTCTTTTTAGAGTTGGGACAGTAAAATGAAATAAGGAGGAAATAGTGAAAAATTACGCAGTAAAATGTATAAAAACAAAGTTTAGTTCCCCTTTATTAATAAGTAGTCCACGAGAAGTTGACGGACACCTTCAAATATAAAAGCGGGCATTAAGTTCGAGTTTTGCAGCTAAAACAATTTAAAAAGTTTATTTTCTTTAAAATGAATTATTAAAGAAAAATAAAAGGCATTTTAGACCGATGGTATTAAATGCTAGTAAAAAACTGTTCACGCCTAAATAAATTTATGTTTATATTACAAAATTATTTATGTATGTTTATACTCGACTCCACGTTCTTCTTTTGTTAGAGTTTTTGAATTCCTTCCAAATTTTAAAGTTTTGTACCAAAAACAGTTTTTTGTTACAAAAATGTTATTTTTGTAATAAAAAAATAATATTTTATCCAAAAATCAGCCAATTTCGTTTATATCAAGCACTGTTACTGACTATAAATCTTTAATAACCCACATTTCGAAGTTTCATAATAAAAATTTAATATAGTATAAATATAAATGTGTAAATTAAAAAAAAAAAAAAAAAAAAAAAAAAAAAATGTTCGGTCGGACCAGGGATTGAACCCACGACCCTTTGCATGCAAGGCAGACATGCTAACCACTGCTCCACGTGGCAAACAAATGTATGTTTCTGTTAAATAATGTTATGTTTGCATGGGCTCGTGGGCGCTGCAAACTATGCTATATAAATGTAACTTATAACGATAATTATCTGCTGGTAACCATAACAGCTACGTAGCCCAGTGGATAGTGTGTTGGTTTACAAACAGTATGGTCCTCGGTTCGATTCTCCGTGCAGGCGAAAGGTAAAATTTAAAAAAATTATAAAAGTGAATAATTTCTTCAACATTATTTGTATTACAGAAAAAGGTGCCAAGAACTAAAAATTTCGTGGAAGTGAAAATTACGATAATGTTAGGGAATGAGCACAATCGTCTTTGGGAAAAATTCTTCCAAGCATATAATATTTTTGGGCTCAAAATGCTTCCAAACATATCATATGTTCACATAAAACAAACATATTAATGTTTCGGCAGTATCCAATAATATATGTGCTTCCTGCAAAATATGTTTGGAACATATGTTAAAGAAGCGATTTTTTTTGAGGGTGTAGATATGTATTAGAAATAAAGGAAAATTTGAGTCACTTTTACAAGTTTTCGACTCAGCAGTGACGATTTTATAAGGAAAATGTGGGTATTTTGGTCACTTTTGCCCAAATCGGGAAAGCATATATATGGAAGCTATATAGAAATCTGAACCGATTTCAACCAAATTTGAGATGCATACTTAGTATTATAATTCTAACCCCTGTGCAAAATTTCACGTAAATCGGACAACAACTTTGAACTCTGTGGTCATATGACGGAAAATCGGGCGAAAAATATATATGGGAGCTATATCTAAATCTGAACCGATTTCAATAAAATTTGGCATACCTGACTATAGTACTTATTGTTCTCCTGGTGCAAAATTTCAACCAAATTGGACCAAAACTCTGGCTATTAGAACCATATTAGTCCATATCGGGCGAAAGATATATATAGGAGCTATATCTAAATCTGAATCGATTTCAACCAAATTTGGCACGCATAGCTACAATGCTAAATCTACTCCCTGTGCAAAATTTCAACCAAATTGGGCCAAAACTCTGGCTTTTAGGACCATATTAGTCCATATCGGGCGCTATATCTAAATCTGAACCGATTTCAATCAAATTTTGCACACTTAACTATACGACTAAGCGTTATGTTTGTACAACATTTCAAGCAAATCGGTATAAAACTCTGGCTGCTGGGTCCATATTAGTGCATATCGGGCGAAAGATATATATGGGAGCTATATCTACATCTGAACCGATTTCTTCCAAAATCAATAGGGTTCTATTCCGACCCAAATTAGGAACATGTGCCAAATTTGAAAGCGATTGGACTTAAATTGCGACCTAGACTTTGATGTGTTCACAGACAGACGGATGGACGGACGGACAGACGGACATGGTTATATCGATTCAGCGACCCACCCTGAGCATTATTGCCAAAGGCACCATGTGTCTATCTCGTCTCCTTCTGGGTGTTACAAACATATGCACTAACTTATAATACCCTGTTCCACAGTGTGGCGCCCGGTATAAAAATATGGGAAACATTTAAATCTGAAGCAATTTTAAAGAAACTTCGCAAAAGTTTATTTATGATTTATCGCTCGATATATATGTATTAGAAGTTTAGGAAAATTAGAGTCATTTTTACAACTTTTCGACTAAGCAGTGGCGATTTTACTAGGAAAATGTTGGTATTTTGACCATTTTTGTCGAAATCAGAAAAACATATATATGGGAGCTATATCTAAATCTGAACCGATTTCAACCAAATTTGGCACGCATAGCTACAATGCTAATTCTACTCCCTGTGCAAAATTTCAACTAAATCGGAGCAAAAGATTGGCCACTGTAGTCATACGAGTGTAAATCGGACGAACGATATATATGGGAGCTATATCTAAATCTGAACCCATCCCTCATGGGATTATTAGTAAGCGAATAATTGGATAGACAGATGACCACCAGCGAAGATTTAAAAAGACAAGTGGTTAACCACCAGAGCAGTGGATGCATTTAAATTTAATCAAAAAGTACGGTATGTATTTACAATCGACACTAGCTGTATACCCCGTAGCACAATGTTTCTTAAACTAGGGGTTGTGAAAAAATCATGAGGGCTCGCAAGAAACAGGATTTTATTTTAAAAAATTATGAGGGGTCGCAAGAAACCGGATTTTATTCCTTGATTTTATAAACGTCACACATCTTCCATTAAAAGCTGAAGAAGAATTCGCGGAACTTTCGAGCGATACAAATTTAAAGCTAGAATTTGCTCAAACAAACTTAAATTTTTTTTGGATCAAGCTTAAAGGCGAATTTCCATTACTCTCCAACTTAGCGATCAAAATGCTACTGCCATTTCCTAGCACATACTTGTGCGAATCAGCGTTGTTGCAATTAAATCAAAAAATCGTTCTTGCCTTATTAATGTTGAAACAGCCCTGAGACCCGCGCTGTCTGAGATTGGATTAATGCAAGCACACCCATTTCATTAATTATATATTTTTTTTTGCTTCTGAATTTTGAATTAATTTTAATTCTTACATGGACATACATACGGGTTTTTTGTTTGGTTTCGGAATTTTGATATTAATTTTAATTTTTTTGTAATAAGAAATTTATAGTAAATATATTAATCTGAATTCATTCTTATTATTTTAAATACATTCTATATAAAATCATTAGAACCTGCATTTTCAAAATTAAGGTATACTTTGTTGGGGTCACTAAAAATTTCGCATTACGAAAATGGGTCACGTTACAAAAAAGTTTAAGAAGCCCTGCTGTAGAATACGGATGGATATTATTGAATTCAATCACGATGTTATAATGAATCGATTGCAAAAAGCCACTAAGGGCTATCCCCTTATTGATAAGAGCTATCCCCTCATTGATACTATCTTAGTAGCCAAGAGCTACTATATACACAGAAAAAAAATATTTTTTGTCTTCAATCACATAATTAATTGAACCAATTAATTTTTAATTGAAATTTTTTAAATCACAGAAATGATTGTATCAATCACCAATGTTAATTATAAAAATCTATTAATTACAAAAATTTATCTAATTAAACATTTAATTCATAATATTAATTTCTAGGATTGATTTTTATTCCAATTAAAATTTTTTTGTTAAACCAAATAAATTTTTAATTCAAATTTTTTAGAATTTAATTAAAATTTTAATTGGAGAAATTTTGGTGATATTTGTTTGTGTGTATGAATGCATTGGTTAAGTTATTAATTCTTTTCCCAATAAAAAATCAATTTCCACATTCATACACCTTTTTATATTACGCAGACAAAAGGTCCGTTTAACAACGAAACTAAAATGAATTTATTTTTATTCGAAAAAAATATTTTTGTTTTGGTTGAATTTTAAAACTTTATATGAAATTTTCCCTGGTCAAATGAAATTTTCTTTATTCAAATTATGTGAATAAAATTTAATAAATTAAATGTGAGTATACACTGAAAAAAAGCATACTCGGTTCCAAAGATTTTGTCTTTACTTTAAAAAATTTGGTATTGATTCCGAGCCAAAGAAGCGGAGAATACAAGTAAGGATACTTTTAAGACACAATTCTCTTTTAAATTTAGGATTTGTGTACTTGCTTCTAGGAAGCAAATTTTAATTTTTCGCTTTCTCAGCTTTTTTTCTTCATATGCTATCAAAGTCATTTAAAAACGAGTTTACGGCAACTTTATTTTCCAAATTAGGACTCGACTTCCAGTAGAAATTATGCTATGTTTGAAGTAAAAAACTTCTTTAAAATAAAGTTTTGAAAAACATGTCCTATATTTGAACGATTTTTTGCTTTGTAGTCAAGATGCTAAAAGACAACAAATTTAAAGACAATTTCATTAAATTTGAAGAATTTTTCTGAATTATTAAAGTCAAGTTGACCTTAGCCCAAACATTTTTTCTTTCATGTTATGATACCCATTTTTAAGTGAAATCACTTAATTATAAGTACAATACGACTTCATTGAAAAGTTTATCGACTTTTGGATAAGGAAAATAACTTTATTTTAGAGAAATGCGTCATCTATGCTAAGCAAAATTTGTATTCGTATTTTAAAGATATGAAATACGAATACAAAGACAACGCACCGTGCCACAAGTCATGGAGAACGATGGCAAAAATTCATGAATTGGGCTTCGAATTGCTTCCCCACCCACCGTATTCTCCAGATCTGGCCCCCAGCGACTTTTCCTTGTTCTCAGACCTCAAAAGGATGCTCGCAGGGAAAAAAATTTGGCTGCAATGAAGAGGTGATCGCCGAAACTGAGGCCTATTTTGAGGCAAAACCGAAGGAGTACTACCAAAATGGTATCAAAAAATTGGAAGATCGTTATAATCGTTGTATCGCTCTATGGATTTGACAAAAAAATGTGTTTTTCTTTATTAGACCGGGGACTTATCAGCCAACCTGTTATAGGACATGTTTTTCAACACTTTATTTTAAAGACATTTTTTACTTGAAACATAGCATAATTTCTACTGGAAGTCGAGTCTTAATTTGGAAAATAAGAATGTCGTTAACTCGTTTTTAAAGGACTTTGATAGCATATGAAGAAAAAAAAAGCTGAAAAAGTATCCTTATTTGTATTCTCTGCTTCTTTGGCTCTGAATTAATACCAAAATGTTTAAAGTAAAGACAAAATCTTTGGAACCGGTCATGCTTTATTTTCAGTGTAGTTAAAAATCCAAAATGTCAGTAAAATGTCGTTATTTTACCATATGAGGTATTTAATTTTTCGTATAAACCAGTTTAATTTTTATGTGTTTTCCGTATAACTCAAAACAAACTACGAAGAAATAAATAAGCAACCTAAAAACAATAATAAATGTCAAAAAATACTGATTCCAAAATGTCAGTCAATTGTCGTTATTTTAACAACACATTATGGAAATCTAAAAAAATTGGAGTACAAGTAAGTTAAATTTTTCCACGAGGTAGTTCATTTTCCCCCTAAAAGGTGGGTATTAAGTTCGAGTTTTGCCGCTAACAGCAAAGTAAAATCATAACTTTCTCCGACAATTTTTATTATAACTTGGTGGGGAATGATTCAAAGTAGCAACTGAAAAAGTTTATTTCCTTAAAAATGTATCATTAAAGAAAAGTGAGATAATGGGAACTTATAACTGGTCTTAAGCAGTTAACTTTTTTCTGTGTATTCAATATAACACAATAAGAAAACGAAGTAATAAATAAACAACCTAAAAACATTAATAAATGTCAATAAATGTCAAAAAAATAACCGATGATGTGTAGAGATTCACAAGAAAAGGATTCAGGAAATTTCTTTTAGATTGACGAGATTCCTGCTATGAATTGACATAAAGAAAATTGACAAGGAAAATTAAGAAAGGCAAAAAGTAAATGCAAAACATAAGCTCTCACACAATCTCTAATAAATATATTCAAAATGAACCCTCAAATAAACACCATATAATATTCTTCACAGTTAATCCTTTATGAGTTCTCTTAAATATTTTTTTGGGTTCATAACACACACACACACACACACACAAAAGCCAGTCTTCTCGCAAATCCATAGACCTATAAAGGTTCAGACAGTTCAATTATAAGCACAACAAAAGGAAAACCTTATTGTTGTTGTGTTTGTTATAGTCTAATGCCTTTGCCACGTTCGTTTGTTGTTGTGCTACTCATTCCTCTTCTCACTTGATTTGTCTTGGTAAACTTATTGTTTGTTGTTGTCGTCAAAAATCGTTTCCACATCAACAACTACAAAAACAAAACATCAGGCACTATAACGGCGCCGTGTTAATCTAAACAAACCTTTAAGAGGGTTTATTGGAACCAATAACAATCATTTAGAACTGGTGCAGGGAGGATGGGGGGGCGAGGTAAAGAAACAAAAACCCAGAGAGTATAGTAAGTGGCTTTCTAAGGTGAGATACTATGAGAGCTAACTATTATTGGTAATGGTTAACGTAACACAGCATATTCAGCTTAAAACCTTGGTGAGTAAGCATAGATGGGTGGCTGTGGCCGGTGTGTGTTCGAGTGTATGTGGGTATTTAGGTTTGTTATCCCATATAAGACCATAGTGAGTGCATGCTGTATGTTTGCCTGAGTATCTAATAAAAGTAATAAAGCTTTTTAATGCTCTTTTTTTTAACAGCATGAAAGAAAATCCCCATAACGTTAAATAACAGCGAGAGCGAGTTTTTTCTTTTGCAATCATAATAAAAAGGCGCCTTTTTCAAGAGTCACAAACACGCACACACACACAAAAGAACACTTACATTTATAAGAAATAAGCCTCTTGTTCAATGTGTTTTTTCTTCTTCCTTTTTAAGGAGAGAATAAGGAAATAATGTTAAACCCCCCAAAAAAAAAAAAAAAATACAAACACATTGCAAAAACTGTAAAACTGAGAAAATATACAAGAAAACGTGATAAGAAAAAAAGAATTCTTACGCAAAACGCACTGTAAGATACGGTTCACATGCCAACTAGAAGAACCAAATAGTCAATAGGCTTTAGCCGATTTAGGATTACACAAACACATACACAGAGGAAGAAATTGTATACCAAAAAGAAAATCCAAATAGAATGAACTACCAAGTATTAAGGTACAAATATCAAAAATTCTTTTTTTTATTTCATAAAACTTCAATATAGAAATTATCCTTTCAATAGGGGATTTATATATAAAATAAGTATCAACACTTAATATATATATGGAATAATTTTTTTTATTTTCATTTATTTAGCATACACTTTTATTTGTTCTCTTATATCAGCTGTTTGTAGCGGTTATGTTAATTAGATTTTATTTGTAGTTGGGTCTTGTTATCCTTTCCCTTCGTTTAATTATTTATATCTTCTCACACATTTGAGATATTTTTTTTTTTTTAAACAAAAACAATAAAATTCTCCACTTTTTTCTTGGAATTTAAATCCACTATCCACTTTTTATTTATAATAATCCCTAATATTTATAAGGTCTTTTTCATCATATAATTAACACAATTTTTCAGTTGTTTCGATTTTAATTCGCAAGAACCGTTTCTATACAACCGTTGCGTTTAAAAGTTAGCTGTTAACTGAAACAGCATTGCTTTGCATCCCTACTATTTTAAAAGAAAAACCTGGCCAAAGAAATACCATAACAGCATCACATTAGCATCCATATCTTTGCTCTCTTACTTGTGTGCTGTTATATCTCTTGCTCTCATCAATCAAAGGAAAATTGTTTACAGCATCCCTTGTTTATTGATAACAGTAGGAAAAATATATCACCTTACATTTAGAGTTATAGTAATTGAGAATGGTATATAGAGCGAGAGAAAGAGACCAGTGACTGAATTATTGTTCTCTCTATTGGGCAAAAGCTTTTCTTTATCATTACACCACTATTCGTAAACATAAACTTGGATATGTAAGATTTTGTTTTTCAATGCTTTGTCTTACAAAGGAATAAGAAAACATACATATATGGGTCTTATACACAGAGATGCCAGATTATTTGGGAAAAAGTTGTAACATAAGATTGCAAGTTAGGGGGCATATTTCAAACTTTTAAACTTAGAGGTCAAACGATTTCAATAGTTTTTTTTTCAAATATTAATAGTACATTTTATTTCTGTTGAGGAAATCAATTTCATATATGGCAGAATTTGGAAGTCATAATAACGAAATGAGATTTTGGTAATATTAGTATATGAATAAACCGCTAGATGATTTTAATTTAAAACAAATTTTATGGGTGAATATTCTTAACATTAATTAATAAAATATTATTAAATGTACACTGGAAAAATTATTGATCAAATATGAAGAGTTAATTTTTAGGACACTCAATTTACACAATATTAAGGCCACATTTTTTTTATAACAAATCCATTTTTTTTCTGTAAGTAAAGAAAACCATTTTTGATTTAAAGAAACCATCTTTAAATTAGCAGAGATATTGAATTATATTATATATGCATAGCAAAAATAGAATAAAAATTCGATGGCATCTGTGTCCTAATTTAATTTTGGAGATTCTAGACTCAAAAAAAGTTCACTTGGATATAAAGATTCCGAGCCGAAGATACTGCTTCTTTATAGGAGCGTACATAAGGACATTTTATAGGGAGCTTTGTAGCTTTAAATAAGGATCCAGATCTCATTTATCGAATTTTCTCATTTTTTTAGGATATATTATCACAGCTATTCATGCATATGTACACCGAAAAAAAAGTGAACTGTTTTATAGGAAGAATGAACTACCTCGCACGAAAATTGAACTAAATTTTACTCCACATTTTGAGATTTCCATAAAGCGTTGTTAAAACCAGGAAATTTAATGCCCTGTTGTACTATTTAACTGAAGTTCACGAAATTACCTCATCTTATAGAAGAAAAAATTAAGTAAAAGTAAAGAAGAAAATCATTGGCGCCAAATCATGACCATTTTAACCATACATTAGTTCATTCTTACTATTTTTGGGAATCGTACGAAAATCTTCTTTTGCTTTAGTTCGTATTGAACTTAACAGGTTGGCTGATAACTCCCCGGTCTGACACATAGATGGCGTCGCTAGTATTAAATGCATATTATTTTTATATAGTACCAACCTTCAAATGATTCGTGTCAAAATTTGACGTCTGTAAGTCAATTAGTTTGTGAGATAGAGCGTCTTTTGTGAAGCAACTTTTTCTATTGTGAAAAAAAATGGAAAAAAAGGAATTTCGTGTTTTGATAAAATACTGTTTTCTGAAGGGAAAGAATAGGGTGGAAGCAAAAACTTGGCTTGATAATGAGTTCCCGGACTATGCCCCAGGGAAATCAGCAATAATTGATTGGTATGCAAAATTCTAGCGTGGTGAAATGAGCACGGAGGACGGTGAACGCAGTGGACGCCCGAAAGAGGTGGTTACCGACGAAAACATCAAAAAAATCACAAAATGATTTTGAATGACCGTAAAATGAAGTTGATAGTTGAAGTTGAGATAGCAGAGGCCTTAAAGATATCAAAGGAACGTGTTGGTCATATCATTCATCAATATTTGGATATGCGGAAGCTCTGTGCAAAATGGGTGCCGCGCGAGCTCACATTTGACCAAAAACAACAACGTGTTGATGATTCTGAGCGGTGTTTGCAGCTGTTAACTCGTAATACACCCGAGTTTTTCCGTCGATATGTGACAATGGATGAAACATGGCTCCATCACTCCTGAGTCCAATCGACAGTCGGCTAAGTGGACAGCGACCGGTGAACCGTCACTGAAGCATGGAAAGACTCAAAAGTCCGATGGCAAAGTAATGGCCTCTGTTTTTTGGGATGCGCATGGAATAATTTTTATCGATTATCTTGAGAAGGGAAAAACCATCAACAGTGACTATTATATGGCGTTATTGGAGCGTTTGAAGGTCGAAATCGCGGCAAAACGGCCCCATAGGACGAAGAAAAAATGCTGTTCCACCAAGACAACGCACCGTGCCACAAGTCATTGAGAACGATGGCAAAAATTCATGAATTGGGCTTCGAATTGCTTCCCCACCCACCGTATTCTCCAGATCTGGCCCCCAGCGACTATTTCTTGTTCTCAGATCTCAAAAGGATGCTCACAGGGAAAAATTTTGGATGCAATGAAGAGGTGATCGCCGAAACTGAGGCCTATTTTGAGGCAAAACCGAAGGAGTACTACCAAAATGGTATCAAAAAATTGGAAGGTCGTTATAATCGTTGTATCGCTCTTGAGGGGAACTAAGTTGAATAATAAAAACGAATTTTGACAAAAAAACGTGTTTTTCTTTGTTAGACCGGGGACTAATCAGCCACCTGTTATCTATATGTGAATTGCTTTTTTAATATATCGCAAAAAGTCTATACATGCCCTAATTTTATATTAACAGAGACTACACTCAAAAAAAAATGTTTACTTGGATCTAAAATTTTGACTTTCCTTTAAGGTGTTTGGTATTAAAGATTAAAGGGTGATACGGTCAACATTTGGTCAAGGGAAAACGCGTGTAAATCGGTGAAATCGTTTATTTAAAAAATCAAATTAAATTTCTTTTTCAAGTTCAATTAGTATAAAATTCAGGAAAAATATTCAGTTAGGCTTTCGCTTTTCAAAATCCGAATTGCCGGGCCTCACGCTTGACACTTGCCATCAGATTTTGTACAGCCACCTTGTCCACCTTCTTCGCCGCAGAAAGCCAGTTTGCCTTGAACTGCTGCTCGTCCTTAGCAGTTTTTTTGGTCTTCTTTAGGTTCCGCTTGACAATAGCCCAGTATTTCTCAATTGGGTGGAGCTCTGGCGTGTTGGGAGGGTTCTTGTCCTTGGGAACCACCTGCACGTTGTTGGCAGCGTACCACTCCATGGCCTTTTTACTGTAATGGCAAGATGTCAAATCCGGCCAAAACAGTACGTAACAACCGTGTTTCTCCAGGAAAGGCAGCAGACGTTTATTCAAATACTCTTTCACGTAAATTTCTTGGTTGACAGTCCCGGAAGCTATGAAAATGCTGCTTTTCAAGCCACAGGTACAGATGGCTTGCCAAACCAGATATTTCATTGCGAACTTTGACAGTTTTATGTGCTTGAAAATATCTGCTACCTTTCCCCTTCCTTTTGCTGCTTGTAGTCGGCTTTGACGTAGGTTTCGTCGTCCATTACCACTTCGTCAGCATCGTCGTGTACAGCCTCCGGGATCGCGCTTTGGCCGTCGTATTTTGTTTATCATCGCGATTTGGAGTCACTACCTTCTTGTAAGTCGATAGTCCGGCTCGTTTTTTGGCTCGATGCACGGTTGTAGACGATACACCCAGCTTATTTGCGGCATTTCAGAGAGAGAGGTTAGGGTTTCGCTTGAAACTACCGACAACTCTCTTTGTCGTCTCAGCGGCTTCCGGTTTTCGATTTCCCCCGATCCGGACTTCCTGGCTGTCGACAAACGTTCCCAAACACTTTAATTACATTTGTAACGGTTGATTTGGCAACTTTTAGCGATTTTGCCAGCTTTGCGTGCGAGTAGCTCGGATTTTCGCGATGCGCGAGTAAAATTTTGATACGCTGCTCTTCTTGCTTGGACGGCATTTTGACAACTGAAGGGTGAATTCCAAAATCAAAATAGGAGCAACATTCTACACACACACACCTTCAAAATGAGGGGTGTTCAGGTTTTTTAAATGCAAAATTGAAAGAAATACGTCAAGTTTATATTGACCAAATTTTGACCGTATCACCCTTTATTTCTTTAAATCAAAAAGTTTTTCTTTAATTTAAGGAAACTTTTTCTTACTTTAGAGACATATGACTCTAACTGTTGGAAAACAAATTTAAAAGATTCTTCCCTCAAATTTAAAGAATAAAAACTTTAAAGTAAAGATTATGAACTTTTTTTAATTTTTAAATTTAAATGAAATTTGTCCTTAATATTGCGCAAATTATGTGTCCTCAAATTACTTCAACATTTTTTCAGTATAGACTTAGTTGTAAAGAAGCCACTTCTTTAACTCGTAATCAAAAGCAAAATCTTTCATATAAGGCCAAAATCTTTGGATCCAAGTAAAACGTGGACAACTTAAAATCACCTCAAGCCGTGTATGAAAGCCCTCGAACTGAAAGAAATAATTTCTTAAGCACAAGAATGTCATGTCATCAAATGTGTATGTTATTTTTTTAAAATTCCCTCAACTTTTTAATTGAAAATATTTTTTCTGTGTAGTTAAATTAATATCAATCAAGCATAATTTGTATTGAATTATGGTATAAAATTCAATTTAAAATTACTTTATTTTATCTTAATTTAATTTTAATATTCATTTTAAGTTAAAATAATATTTCAAATTTTAATTATATTTTAAATTTGAACCTAATCAAAAATTTTGAATTTAAATCTCTACTATAATTTAAATTTTAATTTAAGTTGTTTTTTTGTGTTTTTTTTTTGTATTATAAAATTAAATTTAATTTAAATTATTTTAATAATTTTGAACCATTTCTTACAACACCCTTTGGCACTTAACATATCCCTAACATCAACTGTTAGTAGCATAACAAACATGCTTGTTTGACATCTCGGCATGTCTGTATATTTATATTTTTGGGTATTGTTCGACGGTGACATTGCCCTCATCGTATTTTGTATGTTTTTGCAAGCTAAGCAAAGCTTTCGGACAACAACAGTATTTCATCGCTCTTTTGTTGTTTTGAGATGATGATGCATAGGAATGCATTTTGTTTATTTGTTTCAGTGAATGCGCATATGCTATGAGAGACTGGACAAGAGAGTGAGTACTTAGATATATTGAGATTTTAGAGAGTCCCGAGATTAACATATGAAACCTTCGTGGGGATATTGATAACAATGTTTTATTCAATGAGGATATACAGTCGGTGACATTTTAATGGTAAGAATTAAGACAATGTGACTACATATGGTCGAAAAATGGTTTAGCTAACCTAAACTAATATATAACAAGTATATACGGCCGTAAGTTCGGCCAGGCCGAATCTTATGTACCCTCCACCATGGATTGCGTAGGAACTTCTACTAAAGGCTGTCATCCACAATCGAATTACTTGGGTTGCGATAACACTTGCCGATGGCAAGGTATCGTAAAACTTTTTAACACTGTCTTCTAAATTGTAAGTTAGTCCATAAGGGGTATATATTAAACAAAAAAAAGGCCGATTAAATACGTATATAAATCAGTTTGACAAAATTTTCTATAGAAATAAAATTTTGACAAAATTTTCTATAGAAATAAAAACTTGACAAAATTTTCTATAGAAATAAAATGTTGACAAAATTTTCTATGGAAGTAAAATGTTGACAAAATTTTCTATAGCAATAAAATTTTGACAAAATTTTCTATAGAAATAAAATGTTGACAAAATTTTCTATAGAAATAAAATGTTGACAAAATGTTCTATAGAAATAAAATTTTGACAAAATTTTCTACAGAAATAAATTTTTTACAAAATTTTCTATAGAAATAAAATTTTGACAAAATTTTCTATGGAAATAAAATGTTGGCAAACATTGTTATAGAAATAAATTTTTTACAAAACTTTCTATAGAAATGAAATTTTGACAAAACTTTCTATAGTAATAAAATTTGACAATTTTTACATGGCTGTTAGAGGCCATATACTAACGAAATGTACCAAATTTCAACCGCATCGGATGACTTTTGCTCCTCCAAGAGGCTCCGGAGGTCAAATCTGGGGATCGGTTTATATGGGAGCTATATATAATTATGGACCGATATGGACCAATTTTTGCATGCTGGTTAGAGACCGTATACTAACATCAGGTACCCAATTTCAAACGGATCGGATGAATTTTGCCCCTCCAAGAGGCTCCGGAGGTCAAATCTGGGGATCGGTTTATATGGGAGCTATATATAATTATGGACCGATATGGACCAATTTTTGCATGGTTGTTAGAGACCATATACTAACACCACGAACTAAATTTCAATTGGATCGGATGAATTTTGCTCATCCAAGAGGCTCCAGAGTTCAAATCTGGGGATCGGTTTATATGGGAGCTATATATATTTATGGACCGATATGGACCAATTTTTGCATGCTTGTTAGAGACCGTATACAAACATCAGGTACCCAATTTCAAACGGATCGGATGAATTTTGCCCCTCCAAGAGGCTCCGGAGGTCAAATCTGGGGATCGGTTTATATGGGAGCTATATATAATTATGGACCGATATGGACCAGTTTTTGCATGGTTGTTAGAGACCATATACTAACAACACGTACCAAATTTCAATCGGGTAGGATGAAGTTTGCTCCTCCAAGAGGCTCCGGAAGTCAAATCTGGGGATCGGTTTATATGGGAGCTATATATATTTATGGACCGATATGGACCAATTTTTGCATGGTTGTTAGAGACCGTATACTAACATCAGGTACCAAATTTCAACCGGATCGGATGAATTTTGCGCCTCCAAGAGGCTCCGGAGGTCAAATCTGGGGATCGGTTTATATGGGGGCTATATATAATTATGGACCGATATGGACCAATTTTTGCATGGTTGTTAGAGATCGTATACTTAGACCACGTACCAAATTTCAACCGGATCGGATGAATTTTGCTGCTCCGGAAGGCTCCGCAAGCCAAATTTGGGGATCGGTTTATATGGGGGCTATACGTAAACGTGGGCCGGTATGGCCCATTTTCAATACCATCCGACCTACATCAATAACAACTACTTGTGCCAAGTTTCAAGTCGATAGCTAGTTTCGTTCGGAAGTTAGCGTGATTTCCACAGACGGACGGACAGCCGGACAGACGGACAGACGGACGGACGGACGGACATGCTTAGATCGACTCAGAATTTCACCACGACCCAGAATATATATACTTTATGGGGTCTTAGAGCAATATTTCGATGTGTTACAAACGGAATGACAAAGTTAATATACCCCCATCCTATGGTGGAGGGTATAATAATGGTTGTTTTTTTAGAAGCCATTAATATCACGTACAAAATTTCAACCGGATACCGATGAATTTTACTCTTCCAGGAGGCTGAAGAAATCAAATCGATGAGATTGATGTACAATGGGGTCTATACCTATACATGGTCCGATATGCCCCCTTTGCAATACCATACGACATACATCAACAACCAATATTTTTGTCTAGTTGCAATTTTTGGTTCACCTTCACAAAAATATATTCTTTACGTGGTTTGAGGCCAATGTGTTCATGCGTAGCAAACATAATGACAAATTTGGTATACCCACATCATTTCAAAAAAAAACAAAAAAAACAAAAACAAAAAACACAATAAAAAAAACCCAGATGAAGCATTTAGGCGACTGTCATACGCCTCCATTCACCTTTGTTTATGAACCCAAATTTGTCTAATCATTAAAATATGACCCCAACAAAACACAGATCAACAAAAAAAATAAATCGAAAATTTTTTTTTTATTTAATTTAGTCCTCTAATAAGAGAATAATTTATCAATTAAAAATAAATAAAATTTGAGAGTAAATAACAGATTGCATTTTGGACTTTGGTGATTAGGTTGTGTCAAAAACAAAAAAAAATATATGTAAAAACAATAAATGAAATAAAAATCAATAAATAAAAACTGATTAGCAATCAGTTTAAGGTATAGTGGCGGCATCTTTTCTCTTTCCAATGTTTTTATAATAATCCATACAAACAATTAAATTAATGGAAGTAAATCGAAAACATTTCCACAAGTAACTCAGTATATTAGAGCACCTAGTAGACTAGTGATGAGAGAAGAACGAACCAGAAGTTTGGTTGTCAATTATAAAATTTTTATTTTATTTTCTAATTTTTATACTGATAAGCTGAATAGGCTCGTAGTATAATATTCATATGGCTTCGTTTGTATTAATGGTAATTCCCGGAATATTGTTTTATTAGATTTCTGATTGCGTTTTTGATTTGCTTGAATATACAGACAATAACCAGACATTTGAAATGTTAGTGATAGTTTCGTTGATAAAGTGATAAGGAAGACTTACGGAAAATCTATTGTACAATGACCTGTTATCATTAAAAACATTATAAGGAGGCAGTACGTCAAAATGGCTGATTGGTTATATATGAGATATATAAAAAACAAATTGAGACTAATATAGGCCTATTAGATTAGGTATGGTAACTGGATGTCTACAAACAAGTCCACCCGGATACCGCAGATAAACTTATTTTTGCTACTAAGTCCGGTTCTCATATAATTTCACTTAATTTTTACTGGAGTCAGAGTTCATCTTATTATTCTGCTGTAGAAAGATGTTGAGGGCAACTTTTCTGCGTGGGGATGCCAGGGCTTGGTATAATCGAATCCCGTTCTCTGCCTAATCTTCGATGGAGTGTCTGTTCAGCGAATTTAAATGCAAGTAGCCGATGTTAAGCCCCGGGCACTCCAGCAATGTGATAGCCTGGACTTCCCCTTGCATAATAGTGAATAGAGTTCATCTTGTTGTTCTGCTGTAGAATGATGTAGAGGGCACCTTGCTGCGAGGGGAAGCCCTCGCTTGGTATAATCGAATCCCGGTCTCTACACAATCTTCGATTAAGTGTCTGTTCAGCGGATTTAAATGTAAGTAACCCCGGGCACTCCAGCATTCTGATAGCTTGGACTTCCCCTTCCAGAATAGTGGACGCTACAGTAGTCTGCAAGAGAAAGTCCCCGCTTCGTATATACCTAATCCACCCCTTATCATCAATTCAGTTTTTACCCTCTGGTGTGTGTGTTCTAGGAATTTTAATGTTTGATCTTTGAATGATGAGAACATAACTGCTTTTGTAGAGCAAGATATGCAATAGGGACCCTACACACAGGATTAATACCGATGCTCCAGTTCATCGTACACCTGTAAATTTTCATGATTTCTTTAATCTCTTAATATTAAAATCTTATTGAAATACTATTATTATAAGAGTTTGTTGCTTAACATATTCGAGAAATGTTTTTTTCTGTTGCGTTTCGGTTGTCCCACACAGGTCTATGGGAAGGTCCTACTAAACGTGTCCTAACCACGATTGCTACTCGAGCCAAACATAATCTACCAAAATTCGGAGAAAATTTTACCAAAAAACTTCCAAACAAAAATGTTTACTTCTATAGAAAATTTTGTGAAAATTTTCTCAAAATTTTATTTCTATCGAAAATTTTGTCACAATGTTATTTCTATAGAAAATTTCTCAAAATTGTATTTCTATAGAAAATTTTTTCAGCATTTTATTTCTATAGGAAATTTTGTCAAAATTTCATTTCTATAGGAAATTCTGTCAAAATTTAATTTCTATAGGAAATTCTTTCAAAATTTCATTTCTGCAGAAAATGTTCACAATTTTTATTTCTGTAGAAAATTTTGTCAAAATTTTATTTCTATAGAAAATTTTGTCAAAATTTCAATTCTAAAGGAAATTCTATCAAAATTTCAATTCTATCGGAAATGTTTTTAACATTATTGCTACGTATTTTTTGTTTTGGAAAATGTTATTTCTATTCTATTTCTATAGGAAATTTTGTCCAAATTTCATATCTATAGGAATTTTCTTTTCTATAGGAAATTTTCTCAAAATTTCATTTCTGTAGGAAATTTTCTCAAAATTCCATTTCTATAGGAAGTTTTCTCAAAATCTCATTTCCGTAGGAAGTTTTCTTAAAACTTTATTTCTAAAGACATTTTTCTTAAAATTTTATTGCTAAAGAAAATGTTGTCAAAATTTTATTTCTATAAAAATATTGTGAAAATTTTATTTCTATAGGAAATTTTGTCAAAATTTAATATCTGTAGGAAATTTTCTCAAAATTTCATTTCTATAGGAAGTTTTCTCTAAATTTTTATTTTCCCAGAAAATATTGTCAACTTTTTATTCCTATAGAAAATTTTGTCAAAATTTTATTTCTATAGAAAATTTTGTCAAAATTTTATTTCTATAGAAAATTTTGTCAAAATTTTATTTCTATAGAAAATTTTGTCAAAATTTTATTTCTATAGGAAATTTTGTCAAAATTTTATTTCTTTACAAAATTTTGTCAAAATTTTATTTCTATAGAAAAATTTGTCAAAATTTTATTTCTATAGAAAACTTTGTCAAAATTTTATTTCTATAGAAAATGTTGTCAAAATTTTATTTCTATAGAAAATGTTGTCAAAATTTTATTTCTATAGAAAATTTTATCAAAATTTGATTTCTACAGAAAATTTTGTCAAAATTTTATTTCTATAAAAAATTTGTCAAATTTTTATTTCTATAGAAAATTTTGTCAAAATTTTATTTCTGTAGAAAATTTTGTAAAAATTTTAGTTCTATAGAAAATTTTGTCAAAATTTTATTTCTATAGAAAATTTTGTAAAAATTTTATTTCTATAGAAAATTTTGTCAAAATTTTATTTTTATTCTTTTTGTTTTGTTATTGTTGGTTTTGTTCTTTAAGCATTGTTATTGTTTTTATTGCAGCTTAAAACCATACATTGACTAAACTACAAGTGTAGCTTAACCACCAGAGAAAAAACATGTTTGTCAAATTTATTTGGGCAAAGCCCTATAGACTGCAAGATGGTTGGATGGACGCACGTTTCGGAATTACCACATTCCTCATCAGCATCCTCTACTTGCAGCAAAACTATCAAACAATTATCAGAATAAATGCAGGCAGTTTATTAAACCCAACTATAAACAACACTTGAACCCTCCGAAAAAAGGTTTTACATTGATAGCCGGTTTATGCCGAAATAAATTCAAAACAAACATATCTCTTTTCCTATGCCACTGTCAAATCATCGATTTGAATTCAGTTGGCTGGGTTTATTTTGAGCGTGCCTCCTCTTCTTTTTTCATTCTTTTTGTTTTGTTATTGTTGGTTTTGTTCTTTAAGTATTGTTGTTGTTTTTTATTGCAGCTTTAAACCATACATTGACTAAACTACAAGTGTAGCTTAACCAACAGAGGAAAAGAATGTTTGTCAAATTTATTTGGGCAAAGCCCTATAGACTGCAAGATGGTTGGATGGACGGAATTACCACATTCCTCATCAGCATCCTCTACTTGCAGCAAAACTAGCATTTTATTTTTATAGAAAATTTTGTCAAAATTTTATTTCTATAGAAAATTTTGTCAAAATTTTATTTCTATAGAAAATTTTGTCAAATTTTTTGATTTCTATAGAAAATTTTGTCAAAATTTTTGATTTCTATAGAAAATTTTGTCAAAATGTTTGATTTCTATAGAAAATTTTGTCAAAATGTTACTTCTATAGAAAATTGTGTCAAAAATTTATTTCTCTAGAAAG
Organism: Haematobia irritans; assembly: GCF_050003625.1. Classification (NCBI taxonomy): domain Eukaryota; kingdom Metazoa; phylum Arthropoda; class Insecta; order Diptera; family Muscidae; genus Haematobia; species Haematobia irritans. The sequence goes on along the minus strand of NC_134397.1, from coordinate 37,050,541 downwards.
TTTTTTAAAAATTTTATTTCTATAGCAAAATTTTGTCAAATTATATTTCTTTAAAAAATTTTGGCAAAATGTTATTTCTATAGAATATTTTCACAAATTTTATTTCTATAGAACATTTTGTCAAAATTTTATTTCCCTAGAAAATATTGTCAACATTATTATTTCTATAGACAATTTTGTCAAAATTTTTGAATTCTATAGAAAAATTTTTTAAAATTTTATTTATATAGAAAATTCTGTCAAAAATTTATTTCTTTAGAAAATTTTCTCAAAATTTTTGATTTCTATAGAAAATGTTGTCAAAATTTTTGATTTCTATAGAAAATTTTGTCAAAATTTTTGATTTCTATAGAAAATTTTGTCAAAATTTTTGATTTCTATAGAAAATTTTGTCAAAATGTTACTTCTATAGAAAATTGTGTCAAAAAATTATTTCTCTAGAAAATTTTTTAAAAATTTTATTTCTATAGCAAAATTTTGTCAAATTATATTTCTATAAAAAATTTTGTCACAATTTTATTTCTATAGAAAATTTTGTCAAAATTTTATTTCTATAGACAATTTTGTCAAAATTTTATTTCGATAGAAAATTTTGCCAAATTTTATTTTTATAGAAAATTTTGTCAAAATTTTATATCTATAGAACATTTTTTTTTTATATCTATAGAAAATTTTATTTCGTTTTGTTTGTTATTGTTGGCTTCTCTTCAATCGTTATTGTTGTTTTTTTTTTATCTCAGCTTAAAGCCATGCATTGACTAAACTACAAGTGTAGCTTAACCAACAGAGGAAAAGTATGCTTGTCAAATTTATTTGGGCAAAGCCCTATTGACTGCAAGATGGTTGGATGTACAGCTGTTTCGGAATTACCACATTCCTCATCAGCATCCTCTACTTGCAGCAAAACTATCAACCAATTATCAGAATAAATTCGGGTAATTCACTCAACCCAACGTGAACTACACTTGAACCTCCCGAAAAAGAAAATTTTGTCAAAATTGTATTTCTAAAGAAACGTTTTTCAAAATTTTATTTCTATAGAAAATTTTCTCAAAATTTTATTTTTAAAGAAACGTTTGTCAAAATTTTATTTCTAGAGAAAATTTTGTGAAAACTTTATTTCTATAGAAAATTTTGTCAAAATTTTATTTCTATAGAAAATTTTCTTAAAATCTTGTTTCTATAGAAAATTTTGTCAAATGTTATTTCTATAGAATATTTCCTCAAATTTTATTTCTATAGGAAATTTTCTCATATCGATAGTATATTTCTTTCGGAATTTAGTGTGATTTCGATATGCGATATCGAACGTATAACGTTAGATCGACACAAAACTTCTGAGACCAATATTTCGATGTAATGACAAAGTTAGTATACCCCCCATACTATTATGGTGGCTATAAACTTGTAGTAGGAACTTGACTTCTGTAAAGCCTTTTAGATCACATAGATAAATGGAGTCATATCTCAGAATTCCAAGGTGACATTTTATGTGCTGAGAAATCCCATATTGATTTCTCAAAACTTCTGCTAAGATGATGAACAATTTGTCAATCCTTGAAATTTTATTTCACACTATTCATGCCAACCAAATTTCATCATTATTACCACCAAACATACTTCAGTTTCGTATGGTGAAGAAAACTCAAGTATCAAACATCTAAATAGTTGTTAGAAATTCTAATACATTTCATATAAGGAATTTCTTGGAAAATTCGTACATACTTGATTTGTACGCGAAACTAACAAAAAACATCTCCTTCAATTTAGTCTCTGTCACCTATTCACCATAATAATATCACTTGCCTGTAGATAGACACTTGAGGTTATTTATTGCAAGTGGTTTTCATTCAACTATAGAATGAAGGTCCTTACGAAACCAACGAACACTGAACGATTTACGTTTAAGTGGAAGTTATGCTTAAGTATCATTCAAGAATCATCATAAGAGTGTGAGAGACAAACCAAACAAAAAAACTGACACACACACACAGAAATATGTCCTGAAACCATGTAAATACTTATTTATAGTCCTGAGTGGCAATCGTATTGACACCGTTAATGTCAGAATGTCACTATCAGACAGATAGACAAACGGTTCGAGAGTGTGACAGGTTGTTTTGGGGGGAGTAAAAAAAAAAACGGAGAAAGATTCATTGTCAATATCAAGTATTCCATTTATTTAGTCATATACTCAGTCATTCATACACTCACTCATTCGTTTACTCATTCACTCACTCAATTGCTCATCCATGTAGCCCTTCACTCATTGGACCATGTAGTCCTCCATCCATTCATTCATTCATTTGTTTCATAGCTTAGCACATTTAAATGTTGGCATATTCATACAAAATGAATATTGGGTCACCACTCATTGCCTTGACATTTGGGCAAATATAAAAGATAAATACAGGGTAGTCGGTCCATAGGGAGTTTTGCGAATGCTTTCCCTGTGAATCATGCTTGTCCCCTTATATGACGCTTCTGTCTTTCCACAATTCCACCATTTGTATTTGCTGACTTTGTCCAATTTTGTTATTCGTCTATTTACGGGAACTCACTGCTGTCTTTTCATCTATCTGCCTGTCTATCTGTCTGTCCGTCTGTCTTTTTATCTGTTGACACAAGACGGTGTTAAATATGGCAACATCTGGATCATACCAACTGTCCTTGATGCATCGTAGTAGAATGGGTAACAACCAGCAGTGGTTTTGTACATGTGACAAATGAAATAATGAGGGATTAATAGGGTATGCCATTTGCGAAAAAGTTAGTAAGAAGGGTTTTTAGGGAAATTTTTAATTTAGGAGTACCAGGAAATTCTAAAAATGAAATTTTAAAGAGGGACAGGATCGATTGCTCAGAATGTTATAACAAAAAATTAAAAAAAAAAAAAAAACAGATGTATGTACGGTTGCAAGTAGGCCGTGCTGAATCTCAAATACGCATCTATTTCCTCTGATAAACCCCTCATTCTAACAGTTTACATGAAGATCTATACTACAAGTCTTGCAGAGGCTGTGATTTAATACAAAATCTGGTAATATTGGCATTAAAGAAAATTATGAAAATTCACAGACCATTTATATATTTAACTATATTTAATATTTAATTCGATTCAAATAGTAAAGATCCCAAAGTCAAATTTACAGTTTTAACACATATGGAGAATACATCAAATTCTGGTTCTATAAGAGCTAAATTTGTTTAAGTTATAAGGAAATCTAAATATTCTTGTCCAAGTGTTCAAGAAAATCGAATCAGTTGATTCGAAATCTAAATTTTGTAGATTCATATCTACGCAAAAAAAAATAAATTCTTTTCTCCCAGACGAAATTTTAGACCACCACAGTTCATTAGAATTTTTCTTTTCGTATTAAAAAAGTTTGCTAGGAAGCAGTCTTTTACAGGATCTAAGAATAAAAAAAAACTTTTTTTATTTTCTCGATAATTTCATCTTTGTATACTCTCCACCATTTTTGGACCCATTCACCATACACTTCTTTACAATAAAGACATTTTTGAGCGACCTATCTGGCTTTAAATCTAGGATCAATAAAATCAAAATTAGGAAACATATCTCATTTATGGAATTTTCATTCTTTTTTCGTGTACAAACAAGTGCCTATTTAAACATCCAAATTATAACGGATACTTCAAAGTAGAAAACTGATTTCTTAATTTCCAAAAATAAAAATTATAACCAAAGATGCTAAATCCTCAAACTAAGTCTTAGCCTATATTTGAACTGTTTTTATTTTAAATCTAAAGATTAAATATATCAGATAATTTAATGCGATTTCTTTAAATTAAAAGTGCGTTTCTTTACTTTAAGAAAAAATTTGCCTTAGTTCAAGGACATATGACTTTAACGGAGGGACGCAAATTTCCAAAATTTGTTTCCAAATTTTAATAAAAACATTTTTTTTTTGAAGCTAAGATTATAATTTTTATACCCTGCGCCACACTGTGGAACAAGGTATTATAAGTTAGTGCATATGTTTGTAACACCCAGAAGAAGACGAGATAGACACATGGTGTCTTTGGCCAAAATGCTCAGGGTGGGCTCCTGAGTCGATATAGCCATGTCCGTCTGTCCGTGAACATATTTTTGTAATCAAAGTCTAGGTCGCAGTTTTAGTCCAATCGACTTCAAATTTGGCACAAGTATGTGTTTTGGCTCAGAATAGAACCCTATTGATTTTGGCAGAAATCGTTTCAGCTTTCGCCCGATTTACACTCATATGACCACAGAAGCCAATTTTTTGCTCCGATTTAGTGGAAATTTTGCACAGGGAGTAGAGTTAGCATTGTAGCAATACGTGCCAAATTTGGTTGAAATCGGTTCAGATTTAGATATATCTCATATATATAGCTTTCGCCCGATTTACACTCATATGACCACAGAGGCCAATTTTTAACTCCGATTTAGTTGAAATTTTGTAGAATTAGCATTGTTGCTATGCGTGCCAAATTCGGTTGAAATCGGTTAAGATTTAGATATAGCTCCCATATATATGTTTTTCTGATTTCGACAAAAATGGTCAAAAGACCAACATTTTCCTTGTTAAATCGCCACTGCTTAGTCGAAAAGTTGTAAAAATGACTCTAATTTTCCTAAACTTCTAATACATGTATATCGAGCGATAAATCATAAATAAACTTTTGCGAAGTTTCCTTAAAATTGCTTCAGATTTAAATGTTTCCCATATTTTTTACTAACATTGTGTTCTACCCTAGTGCATTAGCCGACTTACATTTTAAGTCTATAGATTTTGTAGAAGTCTATCAAATTCTGTCCAGATCGAGTGATATTTAAATGTATGTATTTGGGACAAACCTTTATATATAGCCTTCAACACATTTGACGGATGTGATATGGTATCGAAAATTTAGATATGCAAAGTGTTGCAGGGTAAAATATAGTCGGCCCCGCCCGACTTTAGACTTTCCTTACTTGTTTTGTTTATTAAAATTTCGTTACTTTAAATAAAATTAAGGACAATTTTCATTAAAGAAACGAATGAGCATCCTAAAATTTTGCTTCCGTATTCTTTAATAATTTTTTTTTTTTAGTTTTTTCATGAGTATCCTAAAATTATAATTAGGATACTCATCTCATTTGCTGAATTTTCATTCTTCTTAGCGATATATTAACAAAGTTATTCACAAACAAAAAATATTTTTTGTCTTCAATCACAGAAATGATAGTATCAATCACCAAAGTATATTAAAAATTAATTGATACAATTAATTTTTGTGATTGATTTTTATTTCAAATAAAAAATTTGTTAAACCAATAAAATTTTTAGTTCAATATTTTTTTAAAATTCAATTAAAATTTTAATTGTCAATGGTGATATTTTTTTCTGTGCATGTACAAATATTTTCAGCCCATATTTGAAGCTTTTTATATCCTCCACCATAGGATGGGTGGTATATTAACTTTGTTATTCCGTTTGTAACACATCGAAATATTGCTCTAAGACCCCATAAAGTATATATATTCTGGGTCGTGGTGAAATTCTGACTCGATCTGAGCAAGTCCGTCCGTCCGTCCGTCCGTCCGTCCGTCCGTCCGTCCGTCTGTTGAAATCACGCTAACTTCCGAACGAAACAAGCTATCGACTTGAAACTTGGCACAAGTAGTTGTTATTGATGTAGATGGTATTGCAAGTGAGCCACATCGGTCCACTTTTACGTATAGCCCCTATAAAAACGGACCCCCAAATTTGGCTTTCAAGGCCTCTAAGAGAAGCAAATTTCATCCGATCCGGCTGAAATTTGGTACATGGTGTCAGCATATGATCTCTAACAACCATGCAAAAATTGGTCCACATCGGTTCATAATTATATATAGCCCCCATATAAACCGATCCCCCGATTTGGCTTGCGGAGCCTCTAAGAGAAGCAAATCCCCGGATTTGACTTGCGGAGCCTCTAAGAGAAGCAAATTTCATCCGATCCAGTTGAAATTTGGTACGTGGTGTTAGTATATGGTGTCTAACAACCATGCCAGAATTGGTCCATATCGGTCCATAATTATATATAGCCCCCATATAAACCGATCCCAGATTTGACCTCCGGCGCCTCTTGAAGGAGCAATATTCATCCGATCCGGATGAAATTTGGTACATTTCGGTAGTGTATGGCCGATAACAACCATGCCAAAATTGGTCCGTATCGATCTATATTATATAGATCGATCCCCAATCATAGAAAAATCACGATTGCCACTCGAGCCGAAAAGAATCTACCAAAATTTTATTGCCATAGAAAAATTTGTCAAAATTGTATATTTCTATAGAAAATTTTGTCAAAATTTTATATTTCCATAGAAAATTTTTTCAAAATTTTATTTCTCAGAATTTTATGTGTCAGAATTTTATTTCTGTAGAAAATGTTGTCAAAATGTTATTTCTATAGAAAATTTATGAAGCATTTCATAGTTGGAGAGGAATATTTTGTCACAAGGTTAGATCTAACTCTAAGCCCTGGTTCCATGAGGAGGCCTGTCTGGCTATATCGGAACACGACTTGGAAGAGATTCAATATCCCTGCCCTGAGGGACGGTTTTCGCGAGAAGAGAAGGCTTGCAAATGTGGTGTATAATCTTGAGTATAGCATTTTTGGCGTGAAGGAAACAGCACTACCTTTCATGCATCTATACTGCGTGAATTGGTTGCAATACGTAAAAGAATAATCATAAACTAGTTTGATTACTCGTTTACGTTGTTGCCACCGATTCATGCAGTGTGGATGCACTGCCTACTTTATTGTATACCAAAAAGCGCAACTACACTCTTACTGCTGCAGTATTTTTTGCTAGGCGAGTCGAAGCTAATGAGAAATGTTGGAGTAGGAGTAGGAGCCACCATCATAAGATGAGCGATATACTAATTTTGGTCTCAGACCCCATAAATTATTTACAAGACGACTTAGAAGTTTCAGCAAATGGGCCATATCGGTTCACTTTTACGTATATCCCCCATATACTCGTAAACGGACCCCCAGATTTGGATTGCGGAGCCTCTAAGAGATGCCTATTTCATCCGATCCGGCTGAAATTTGGAACACGGTGTTGGTATATAGTCTCTAACAACCATGCAAAAATTGGTCCACATCGGTTCATAATTACATATAGACCCCATATAAACCGATCCCCGGATTTGACTTGCGGAGCCTCTAAGAGAAGCAAATTTCATCCGATCCAGTTGAAATTTGGTACGTGGTGTTAGTATATGGTATCTAACAACCATGCCAGAATTGGTCCATATCGGTCCATAATTATATGTAGCCCCCATATAAACCGATCCCAGATTTGACCTCCGGAACCTCAGTAGAATAATACATTTGAAGAAAAATCTCTCAACTCATTGAAACCCTACACAGATGTACGGTGTAGGTGCTAAGCTATGCAACTCAAGATTTGGGAAACTGGAGAAACCAAGAGGAAATACCACACACGAGAGCTAAGGGCAAAATGTATTATATGCTCTTGTATATTTTTCATAAATGTAAACTTATGTTTGCATACATGGTTTTCATTGTATGATGTCCTCAGTGTCTCTTGGTTTCCGTCCCCTCCCCTCACTAAATGTGATATGAAGATGAAAGTTCGATTTTATCGCGTGCAAAAAAGGGATTTTTTTTCGAAAAAAAATGAAAAGGATTTGGAAATTGATATTTTTGCTACCAAAATCCAATAGCCCCAACCATCGGTAACCTTTCCACTAAGTGGGTTTAAATGTCAAATTGTTGATGACTTGCAGGTATGTGAAAATGTATTTATCATAGCTTAAGGGGTTTCTGATAGTGAAATGATGAAAGTGTGGAAAATTCATAAGAGATTGGGTTGCAGATCTTTTTACAAAATTCATAGCTATCAATCAGTTTATGGGGGTTGTTTTTTTTTAGTTTTCTTTCTCTTTTTCGTATTAATATTTAACAAGGTCGAGACAAAGTGTATCAATTTTAAAAATGGAACATGATTTGATGGAGCTTTTTTGAGGTTTTTGCTTTAATAAATAAACGTTTTTCTATGGTTGAATAAATGATTTTTAGATATTCATAAAATAATTGAGGAAAAATCGAATATTTGATCGCCACCTACCAAATACAATGCAGTAGTTCTTCCAAATATGATTGTGCATCCTTGTCTTCTGTCTTCTTCTCATCTACTCGAACTAATTTTTTAACAAAGCGCACATGTAATAGCTTTCATCCGTTAGGAGGAAGTTACTTATTATGCCAATAATTGGAATTTCGCCTAGAATAGATCACACATTTCTGTTACATAGTATTTTTCTTCGTCCAAAAGTCGAGAGATTTTTCGAAAATATTATTTCTATAGAACATTTTGCGAAATTTTATTTCCTAAGAAAATTTTCACAAAATTTTTTCCTATAGAAATTTTTGTCAAAATGTTATTTCTATAGAAAATTTTGTCAAAACTTTATTTCTATAGAAAATTTTGTTATGATTTAATTCTATAGAAAATTTTCCCAAAATTTTATTTTTATAGAAAATTTTTTCAAAATTTCATTCCTATTGAAAATTTTGTTAAAATTTTATTCCAATAGAAAATTTTGTCAAAATTTTATTCCTATAAAAATTTTTGTTAAAATTTTATTCATATAGAAATTTTTTTTTAAATTTTATTCATATAGAAATTTTTGTTAAAATTTAATTCATATAGAATTTTTTTTCAAAATTTTATTCCTATATAATCGGAGATGTTTTAACATTTATAATCCTGCACTGTAATTATAAGATTTTAATCTTGTTGTGTAGGTACTCAATAAAATGAAAATGAAATGAAATGAAAATTTGGTCAAAATTGTATTCCTATCGAAATTTTTGTTAAAATTTTATTCCCAAAGAAAATTTTGTTAAAATTTTATTCCTATAGAAAATTTTGTAAAAATTTTATTCCTATCGAAATTTTTGTAAAAATTTTATTCCCAAAGAAAATTTTGTAAAAATTTTATTCCCAAAGAAAATTTTGTAAAAATTTTATTTCTATAGAAAATTTTGTCAAAATTTTATTTCTAAAGACAATTTTGTCATAATTTTATTTCTATAGATTTTTTTTTCAAAATTTTATTTCTATAGAAGATTTTATTAAAATTTTATTTCTATAGACAATTTTGTCATAATTTTATTTCTATAGAAATTTTTCTTCAAAATTTTATTTCTATAGAAATTTTCGTCAAAATTTTATTTCTATAGAGAATTTTGTTAAAATTTTATTTCTATAGAAAATTTTGTTAAAATTTTTTGTCAAATTTGTTTTCGATAGAAAATTTTGTCAAAATATAATTTCTTTAGAATATTTTCAAAATTTTTTTTCTATAGAAATTTTCGTCAAAATTTTATTTCTATTGAAATTTTTGTTAAAATTTTATTCATATGGAAAATTTGTCAAAATTTTTTTTCTATTGAAATATTTGTTAAAATTTTATTTCTATTGACATTTTTGTTAAAATTTTATTCATATAGAAAATTTGTCAAAATTTTATTCCTATAGAAATTTTTTTTCAAAATTTTATTCCTATAGAAAATTTTGTCAAAATTTTATTCCCAAAGAAAATTTTGTACAAATTTTATTTCTATAGAAATTTTTTCAAGATTTTATTTCTATAGAAAATTTTTTCAAAATTTTATTTCTATAGACAATTTTGTCATAATTTTATGTCTATTGAAAATTTTGTCATAATTTTATTTCTATAGAAAATTTTGTCAAAATTTTATTTCTATATAAATTTTTGTCATAATTTTATTTTTATAGAAATTTTTTCAAAATTTTATTTCTATGGAAGATTTTATCAAAATATTATTTCTTTAGGCAATTTTGTCAAAATATAATTTCTTTAGAAAATTTTCAAAAAAAAAATTTTTCTATAGAAATTTTCGTCAAAATTTTATTTCTATTGAAAATTTTGTCAAAATTTTATTTCTATAGAAATTTTTATCAAAAATTTATTCCTTTAGTAAATTTGTTAAAATTTTATTCCTATAAAAAATTTATCAAAATTTTATTTCTATTGAAAATGTTGTCAAAATTTTATTTCTATAGAAATTTTTTTCAAAAATTTATTATTATTTATTTATTTGACTAACCTATGCACAAGAATTATATCTTATATAAAGCATGCTTTATAGAAATTTTCTATTCCTATAGAAAATTTGTTGAAATGTTATTCCTATAAAAATTTTTATTAAAATTTTATTTCTATAGAACATTTTTTCAAAAATTTTATTCCTATAGAAAATTTTGTCAAAATGTTAGTCCTATAGAAATTTTTGTCAAATTTTTTTTTCGATAGAAAATTTTGTCAAAACATTATTCCTATATAGTTTTTTGTCAAAATTTGAAAATTTGGTCAAATTTTTATTCCTATCGAAATTTTGTCAAAATTGTATTCCTATATAATTTTTTGTCAAAATTTGATTTCTATAAACAATTTTGTCAAAATTTTATTCCTATAGAAAATTGTGTCAAAATTGTATTCCAATAAAAAATTTTGTCAAAATTTTATTCCTATATAATTTTTTGTCAAAATTTGATTTCTATAAAAAATTTTGTCAAAATGTTATTCCTACATAATTTTTTTGTCAAAATTTTATTCCAATAAAAATTGTTGTCAAAATGTTATTACTATATAATTTTTTGTCAAAATTTGATTTCTATAAAAAATTTTGTCAAAATTTTATTCCTATAGAAAATTTTGTCAAAATTGTATTCCTACACACAAAAAAAATTCACGAACATTTTTCTAATTAAAATTTTAATTGAATTTTAAAAAATATTCAATTAAAAATTTAATTGATTCAACATTTTTTTTTTAATTGAAACAAAAATCAATCACAAAAATAATAGTATAATTTTTTTTTTAATTGGATCAATTAACTTTTTAATTGACCTTCAATCAATTTAATAATACTATCATTTCTGTGATTGAAGACATTTCAATTAAAAATTAATTGGATCAATTAATTTCGTGCTTGAATTAGAAAAAAAAGTTGTTTGTGTGTATAGAAAAGTTTGTCAAAATTGTATTCCTATAAAAAATTTTGACAAAATGTTATTCCTATAGACAATTTTTTTAAAAAATTGTATTCCTATAGAAAGTTTTGTCAAAATGTTATTCCTATGGAAAGTAAACTTTTTTTTTTTTTGATTGTACAAATTTCAAATTAAGCTTCATAAACCATAGCATATGAAACAAAGGAGGTATTTTCAAAAAAATCTTGTATACACCCTCAAAAAAATAGCTTCTCTAACATATGCCCCAAACTCATTTTGCTTCAAGCATATATATTTCCAAGATTGGTCCAAACAAAATATTTTTTGTATTGTTCTAACATATTATGTTTCACCTTAGGCATACACTGGTAGAAAAAATTTTAATGAATTTTTCCTCGTGTATAAATATTTTTAAGGCGTCAATTGGTTACTTCCATTGTTTTACTTATAGCATACTCTCTAGGTCTCTCTTTCTAAACACATACATGTTTTTAGGCTATTTCTAAATTAATATATATTTGCATCCAAGCATATTATATTTACAAACATTTAATGTCCCAAACATAATATGTTCTACCATATTAACTTATATGTTCCAAACATGTTATGCTAGTTTATGAACATTATACGCATGCACTTAAAAATATTGTGTTAAAAAATTTGAGTCCCAAACATATAATTTTTATACCCAAACATATGAAAAGCAGTATTTTTCGTCCGTGTATGTTGGGTATCTATGATTCGCCACAGACGCATATACTTGCCTTTCTGTGCCTTGATCTATAATCATGACCCACTCAATAAATGTTAGGACAATTAAAATATAACAGAATTAGGAAACTCAACTTCCTTTAAAAACATTTACCACATTGCAAAATTGTAGCTTTGTATTTTGCTTTTAAGCTAATATTGCAAAAATTTATAGGTCAAATGCTAGACTTGATGGCGAAACATCAAGGCTGTTCTCATCGTTATTCTCTTTGAATTGTAAAACTACGTTTATTACGTCTTTATCGGAAATATGAAAGCCAAATGAAATGGAATATGAATAAAATACAAGGGCATTCATATACTACGCGTAAGCAATATTTCTCCGATTAAAAGTTGGTTTTGTTTTGTATTGCATTGCATTAGAAACAAGGCTTCCATCATATCGTAATAATAAAAAAATTGCATCGTAGAAAATTTAATCAAATTCTATCGAATAGCAGTCTCTAATACAGAAAAACACTTTCACTGCCATTATGTAGTCGCTTGGGAATATGTCTATGTGTGTGTGTTTAATGGAAGCATATGGTGTTTCTTATACCCAGTGGGGGGAAATTGAGTTAACATAAGATTACCAAACGATTGGTAATATATTTTGACTTGAAATGATTCTACCATTGAAATTGGTGAGAGGGTTCAACATACATTAAATCAAAATTTATGATTATTTACACTTTAGTCATAAATCAGTTACTTTTTCCCATGCGATGTCACTTTTGTGCAACTAAATGTATTTTAATTTTAATTTGTGTGCCACCTTTTTATCATTTGGTACCACTTTTTAAATAAGTCCTACAATTGCTATAGTGCCAAATTTAATATTTTGTCCTACATTTTGCTGTTCCACGAAACGCAATACTTTTTGCAGGTTTGTGCCATCTTTTCCGTAATTAATGCCACTTTTTAAATTCCTTTCCAGATTGAGCCATATTTGTGACTATATTTGTATATTTGGGCCCTTTAAATAATTCCTTTCATAATTGAAAGGCAAATCAGCGTTACTGTTGTGCCACTATAGTGGCAAATTTGATAATTTTGTACCACTATTTTGTTGTTCCATGAAACCCCATACTTTTTGTAATCTTTAGAAAGTTTTCCATTCAAAAAACAAAAAATTGCTCATATTGAAAAAATAGCGATATTTATGCAAAATTTTGTAAAACTGCTGAAAATTTATATTTTTATACCCTCCACCATAGGATGGGGGGTATATTAACTTTGTCATTCCGTTTGTAACACATCGAAATATTGATCTAAGACCCCATAAAGTATATATATTCTGGGTCGTGGTGAAATTCTGAATCGATCTGAGCATGCCCGTCCGTCCGTCTGTTGAAATCACGCTAACTTCCGAACGAAACAAGCTATCGACTTGAAACTTAGCACAAGTAGTTGTTATTGATGTAGGTCGGATGGTATTGCAAATGGGCCTTATCGGTCCACTTTTACGTATAGCCCCCATATAAACGGACCCCTAAATTTGGCTTGCGAGGCCTCTAAGAGAAGCAAATTTCATTCGATCCGGCTGAAATTTGGTATATGGTGTTAGTATATGGTCGCTAAAAACCATGTCCACATCGGTCCATAATTATATATAGCCCCCATATAAACCGATCCCCCGATTTTGCTTGCAGAGCCTCTAAGGGAAACAAATTTCATCCGATCCGGCTGAAATTTAGTACGTGGTGTTAGTATATGGTCTCTAATGACCTACAATATAGGAATAAAAATTTGACAAAATTTTCTATAGAAATAAAATTTTGACAAAATTTTCTATAGAAATAAAATTTTGACAAAATTTTCTATAGAAATAAAATTTTGACAAAATTTTCTATAGAAATAAAATTTTGACAATTTTTTTTATAGAAATAAAATTTTGACAAAACTCTCTATAGAAATAAAATTTTGACAAAATTTTCTTAGAAATAAAATTTTGACAAGATTTTCTATACAAATAAAAGTTTGACAAAATGTTCTATACAAATAAAATTTTGACAAAATTTTCTATAGAAATAAAATTTTGATAAAATTTTCTATAAACATTTTGACAAAATTTTCTATAGAAATAAAATGTGGACAAAATTTTCTATAGAAATAAAATTTTGACAAAATTTTCTATAGAAATAAAATCTTGACAAAATTTTCTATAGAAATAAAATTTTGACAAAATTTTCTATAAAAATAAAATGTTGAAAAAATTTTCTATAGTTATAAAATTTTGACAAAATTTCCAATTGAAATAATTTTTTTTTCATTCGTTTGTTTTGTTATTGTTGGTTTTGTACGAATTTATTTCGGCATAAGCCGTCTATTATGCAAAACCTTTTTTCGGAAGGTTCAAGTGTGGTCCATTGTTAGGTTTAATGAACTGCCTGAATTTATTCCGATAATTGGTTGATAGTTTTGCTGCAAGTAGAGGATGCTGATGAGGAATGTGGTAATTCCGAAACGTGCGTCCATCCAACCATCTTGCAGTCTATAGAGCTTTGCCCAAATAAATTTGACAAACATTCTTTTCCTCTGTTGGGTAAGCTACACTTGTAGTTAAGTCAATGCATGGTTTTAAGCTGAAATCAAAAAACAACAGAAATAAAATTTTGACAAAATTTTCTATAGAAATAAAAGTTTGACAAAATGTTCTATAGAAATGAAATTATGACAAAATTTTCTATAGAAATAAAATAGACAACATTTTCTATAGAAATAAAATATTGAGAAAATTTTCTATAGAAATAAAATTTTGAGAAAATTTTCTATAGAAATAAAATTTTGAGAAAATTTTGTATAGAAATAAAATTTTTACAAAATTTTCTATAGAAATAAAATGTTGACAAAATATATCATAGAAATAAAGATTTGACAATATTTTCTATAGAAATAAAATTTTGACAAAATTTTGCCAAAATTTTCTATAGAAATAAAATTGTGACAAAATTTTCTATAGAAATAAAAATTTGACAAAATTTTCTATAAAAATAAAACTTTGCCAACATTTTCTATAGAAATAAAATTTTGACAAAATTTTCTATATATACAAAATTTTGACAAAATTTTCTATAGAAATAAAATTTTGACAAAAATTTCTATAGAAATAAAATTTTGACAAAATTTTCTATAGAAATAAAATTTTGACAAAATTTTCTATAGAAATAAAATTTTGACAAAATTTTCTATAGAAATAAAATTTTGACAAAATGTTCTATAGTAATAAAATTTTGACAAAATTTTCTATAGAAATAAAATTTTGACAAAATTTTCAATAGAAATAAAATTTTGACAAAATTTTCTATATAAATAAAATTTTGAAAAAATTTTCTATAGAAATAAAATTTTGACAAAATTTTCTATAGAAATAAAAATTTGACAAAATTTTCTATAAAAATAAAACTTTGCCAACATTTTCTATAGAAATAAAATTTTGACAAAATTTTCTATATATACAAAATTTTGAAAAAATTTTCTATAGAAATAAAATCTTGACAAAATTTTCTATAGAAATAAAATTTTGACAAAATTTTCTATAGAAATAAAATTTTGACAAAATTTTCTATATAAATAAAATTTTGACAACATTTTCTATAGAAATAAAATTTTGACAAAATTTCTATATAAATAAAATTTTGACAAAATTTTATATATAAATAAAATTTTGACAAAATTTTCTATAGAAATAAAATTTTGACAAAATTTTCCATAGAAATAAAATTTTGAAAAAATTTTCTATAGAAATAAAATTTTGACAAAATTTCCTATAGAAATAAAATTTTGACAAATGTTTCTATAGAAATAAAATTTTGACAAAATTTTCTATAGAAATAAAATTTTGATAAAATTTTTTATAGAAATAAAATTTTGACAAAATTTTATATATAAATAAAATTTTGACAAAATATTCTCTAGAAATAAAATTTTGACAAAAATTTCAATAGAAATAAAATTTTGACAAAATTTTCTATAGGAATAAAATGTTGACAAAATTTTTATAATAATAATGTTTTGACAAAATTTTTTATAGAAATAAAATTTTGACAAAATTTTTTATACAAATAAAATTTTGACAAAATTCTCCATAGAAATACAATTTTGACAAAATTTTCTATAGAAATAAAATTGTGACAACATTTTCTATAGAAATAAAATTTTGACAACATTTTCTATAGAAATAAAATTTTGACAATATTTTCTATAAAATAAAATTTGGCAAAATTTTATATAAAAATTAAATTTTGACAAAATTTTCTATAAAAATTTTCCATAAAAACAATATTTTCTAAAAAAATAAAATTTTGAAAAATTTACTATAAAAACATAATTTCGACATTTTTTAAAGAAATAAAAGTTTGAGAAAATTTACACTAGAAATTAGATTAGGACTAAAATTTCTACAGAAATAAAATACTGACAAAATTTTTATAGCAACAAAATTTTGGCAAAATATTTTTTTTTTTGTAATTTTTTGGTACAATTTGCTCCAAATTTTGGTAGATTATTTTTGGCTCGAATGGCAACCGTTAGTTTTCTTATTTGAGGAACAAAAATGTAGACAAACCAAAATACATTTAAAAAACGGAGAATTACGTTTGTCTAAATCATTTTGGTCCTTGGATATATGGTCATTCGAAACGCATCATTTCAAAGCACTGTGTGACGCTAAGCATTTCCCTAGAGAGTTTGTGTGTCGCTTCGCTTCAGTTGACGAAATATAAATCCACTGTACCCTGAAGACCAGTAAATATCTGGAACATAGGATTAAATTCAAGGAATGTGTTATGAACAAGACAAAATCTGTTCCACTACCTGGCAAAATGGTCACGGGGATATATGCCGAATATTTTGACCTTTTCTATTCCAACATGAAGAAAAAGCGGACCCATTTTTCATATTACGAGGCCTGCTATGTTACTTTAAAGTCAAAACAAAAGCTATTATTAACTACCATATGCAAATTGTAGTAATATTTATAAAATGAATTTCGTTTAACAAAAATAGCAACAATAAAAAACAAAGCGTTTCCTATGGATTTTCCATTTCAATGAATATTTTTATATTTATATCACAGAAAAACTAACTTATACATACAACTAATACAACATTTAATTGAAAAATATACTCTACAATTGTGATAGACCAAATGTTTTTTTCCAACAATTTTATCGAAATCACAAAAATATCAGTTAAAGAGAAAATATATTTTGGGGAAATAAAAACAAAGGATACCAAAAAATTTTTAAAGGTCCAAAAAGTGGATTTTTCTTCGAAACTCGTGGTAACAAATTGTTTCTCCGTTTTCTCATTAGATCATAATTAAAAATTGTAAAAATAATTTTAATAAAAATTTTCTATTGGGTGGTTTATCCAAATTTGTTATCTTTCTTTTATTTGTTTTTTTTTTTTAATTAATATATGAACATATTTTCATGCCTTCCTTTTTGAAACAATCAATGACAGATAAAAAAACTTTTAAATTGAATTTGCGCAGTTTGTGACAACATATTTGATTTGATAAAAAAAAATATTTGAAAAATTTATTTCATGCATGCATTTCATATCTCTTCACAGAACTGAAAAAACAAAATGCATTCATCTGATGTAATTTTTTTATCGTCCAAGTAATGTTGGGAATTTTGTATATCGGTGCAGTTAATGCAAGTGGCTTCAATAACCCCAAAACGAAGTTTACTGCAGTCTGGCGCATATATGGCGGAGAGGGAAGGGTGGATTAAACAATAATCATGGAACATAATGCAATGAGCGGTGATATATATTTTTTTATTATTGTTTTTTTTTTTCATTTGGAAAAATTTGGTCGTCTGCAGGATGATTGATAAGTAAATAATCATGGTAATGATTTTAAAGTAAATCAGGAGTAAAAAAAAATTAAACATTTTTCTCTTTGTCCCCACAAAAGGTCAACCAACATTAAACATCATGCGATAACATACAAAACAAAAGATTGGTTAAAACAAACAAAAACAATAAACATTTAGTGATTAAAACAAACCAAATCAGCAAAAGAAACATACATGCATCCAATAACCTCAATTTATTACGCATTCGCTTGCGATTCGGGTAATGATTTGTGAAACCAGTTTTATCACTGGGTTAGTTTATTTAACAGAAAAAACACATGATGTAAAGATTGTATAAACTTGCAATAGACTAACGAGATTGGTTTGTGACAATTTTTTGATAAACGCCAATTGCAAACACATACAACAACAGCGCAAAATTCTCAAAAAAAAAAAAAAAACAAAAACAAGAACTCACCATCAGTTTCTGTTGAAACAAAGGTAGGAAAAGAGTTAGTCCATAGAAGGATTGGGAGGTAAAATAACAACAATGGGCTTACCTGAAAAGAAAACAGAAATTATAATTAACAACATTAATATTAAATTCAATATAATTAATAATTTAATTAATTAAATTTCAATAGTAAAATTAAAAAAATCCCCCGTTAATAAAACGGAAAAATAAAATTTTGAAAAAAATTTCTACAGAAATAAATTTTGACAATTTTTTTTTATAGCACTAAAATTTTGACAAAATTTTTTATAGAAACAAAATTTTTTAGAAAATTTTCTACAGTAATACAGTTTCGAGAAAAATTTCTATAGAAATAAAATGTTTACAACATTTTTCTATAGAAATACAATTTTGACAAAATTTCATATGGAAATAAAATATTTTAGAAAATGGTCTACAGAAATAAAATTTTGAGAAAATTCTCTGTAGGAATAAAGTTTTGACAAAATTTGCTATAAGAACACAATTTTAAGACAATTTTTTTAGAGAAATAAAATTGTGACAACATTTTCTATAGAAATAAAATTTTGACAAAGTTTTCTATAGAAATAAAATGTTGAAAAAAAAATTCTATGGAAATAAAAATTCGACAACATTTTCTAAAGAAATACAATTTTGAGAAAATTTCTATAGAAATAAATTTTTAACAAAATTTACCATAGGAAATTTTGACAAAATTTTTCTATATTAAATGTTGACAAAAATTCATATAGAAATAAAATTTTGAAAAAAATTTTCAGAAATTAAATTTTGAGAACATTTTCTGTAGAAGTAAAGTTTTGACTAAATTTTCTATAGAAATAAAAATTTAAGAAAATTTTTTAGAGAAATAAAATTTTAACAATATTTGCTATAGAAATAAAATATTGACAAAAATTTTCTATAAAAATAAAATGTTGAAAAAAGTTTCTATAGAAATAAAAATTCGACAACATTTTCTATAGAAATAAAATTTTGAGAAAATTTTCTATAGAAATAAAATTTTAACAAAATTTTCTATGGTAAAAACATTTTGACAAAATATTTCTATATGAAATTTTGAGAAAAATTTCTATAGAAATAAAATTTTCTATAGAAATAAAATTTTCTATAGAAATAAAATTTTGACACAATTTTCTATAGAAATATAATTTTGACATAATTTTCTATAGAAATAAAGTTTTGACAAAATTTTCTATAAAACAAAAATTTTGACAAAATTTTCTATAGAAATATAATTTTGACAAGATTTTCTATAGAAATAAAATTTTGACACAATTTTCTATAGAAATACAATTTTTACAAAATTATCTATAAAAATAAAATTTTGACACAATTTTCTATAGAAATAAAGTTTTGACAAAATTTTCTATAAGAAAATGTTGACCAAATTTTCTATAGAAATAAAATTTTGACACAATTTTCTATAGAAATACAATTTTTACAAAATTATCCATAAAAATAAAAATTTGACACAATTTTCTATAAAATAAAATTCTGACAAAAATTTTCTACAGAAATAAAATTTTGGAAAAATTTTCTATAGAAACAAAATTTTACCAAATTTTTCTATGGTACAAACATTTTGACAAAATATTTCTATATGAAATTTTGAAAAAAAATCTATAGAAATAAAATTTTCTGTAGAAATGAAATTTTGAGATAATTTTCTATATAAACAAAATTTGGAGAAAATTTTCTATAGAAATAAAATGTTGACAAAATTTTCTATATATAACAATTTGACAAAATTTTCTATAAAAATAAAATTTTGATAAAATTTTCTATAAAAAAAAAATCGACAAAATTTTCTATAGAAATAAAATTTTGACAACATTTTCTATATCAGATAAAATTTTGACAACATTTTCTATAAAAGATAAAATTTTGGCAAAATTTTCTACAGAAATAACATTTTGACACAATTTTCTATAGAAATATAATTTTGACAAAGTTTTCTATAGAAATAAAATGTTGGCAATATTTTCTATAGAAATTAAGTTTTGACAAAATTTTCTATAAGAAAATGTTGATCAAATTTTCTATAGAAATACAACTTTGACAAAATTTTCTATAGACAACAAATTTTGACAATTTTTCTATAAAAACAAAATTTTGACAAAAATTTCGATAGAAATAAAATTTTGAGAAAATTTTCTATAGAAATAAAATTTTGTCAAAATTTTCTATAGAACTAAAATGTTGACAAAAGTTTCTATAGAAATAAAAATTCGACAACATTTTCTATAGAAATAAAATTTTGAGAAAATTTTCTATAGAAATAAAATTTTAACAAAATTTTCTATGGTAAAAACATTTTGACAAAATATTTCTATATGAAATTTTGAGAAAAATTTCTATAGAAATAAAATTTTGAGAAAATTTTCTATAGAAATAAAATTTTGACACAATTTTCTATACAAATATAATTTTGACATAATTTTCTATAGAAATATAATTTTGACAAAATTTTCTATAAAACAAAAATTTTGACAAAATTTTCTATAGAAATATAATTTTGACAAGATTTTCTATAGAAATAAAATTTTGACACAAATTTCAATAGAAATACAATTTTTACAAAATAACCTATAAAAATAAAATTTTGACACAATTTTCTATAGAAATAAAGTTTTGACAAAATTTTCTATAAGAAAATGTTGACCAACTTTTCTATAGAAATAAAATGTTGACACAATTTTCTATAGAAATACAATTTTTACAAAATTATCCATAAAAATAAAAATTTGACACAATTTTCTATAAAATAAAATTCTGACAAAAATTTTCTACAGAAATAAAATTTTGGAAAAATTTTCTATAGAAACAAAATTTTACCAAATTTTTCTATGGTACAAACATTTTGACAAAATTTTCTCTATATATAACATTTTGACAAAATTTTCTATAAAAATTTCTATAGAAAATTTATTTCTATAGAAAATTTTGTCAAATTTTTTTTTCTTTAAAAAATTTTGTCAAATTTTTCTATAGAAATAAAATTTTGACAACATTTTCTATAACAGATAAAATTTTGACAAAATTTTCTATAAAAGATAAAATTTTGGCAAAATTTTCTATAGAAATAAAATTTTGACAAAATTTTCTACAGAAATAACATTTTGACACAATTTTCTGTAGAAATATAATTTTGACAAAGTTTTCTATAGAAATAAAATGTTGGCAATATTTTCTATAGAAATAAAGTTTTGACAAAATTTTCTATAAGAAAATGTTGATCAAATTTTCTATAGAAATACAATTTTGACAAAATTTTCTATAGACAACAAATTTTGACAATTTTTCTATAAAAACAAAATTTTGACAAAAATTTCGATAGAAATAAAATTTTGACAAAATTTTCTATAGAACTAAAATGTTGACAAAATTTTCTATAGAAATAAAATTTTGAGAAAATTTTCTATAGAAATAAAATTTTGAGAAAATTTTCTATGGAAATAAAATTTTGAGAAAATTTTCTATAGAAATAAAATTGTGACAAAATGTTCTATAGAAATAAAATTTTGACAAAATTTTCTATAGAAATACAATTTTGAGAAAACTTTCTATAAAAATAAAATTTTGACAAAATTTTCTATAGAAATAAAATTTTGACAAAATTTTCTATAGAAATAAAATTTTGAGAAAATTTTCTATAGAAATAAAATTTTGCAAAAATTTTCTATAGAAATAAAATTTTGAGAAAATTTTCTATAGAAATAAAATTGTGACAAAATTTTCTATAGAAATAAAATTTTGACAAAATTTTCTATAGAAATAAACTGTTGACAAAATTTTCTATAGAAACAAAATTTTGACAAAATATTCTAAAGAAATAAAATTTTGACATAATTTTCTATAGTAGTAAAATTTTGACAAAATTTTCTATAGAAATAAAATTGTGACAAAAATTTTTATAGCAATAAAATTTTGACAAAATTTTCTATAAAGTTAAAATGTTGTATAGAAATAACATTTTAAAACAATTTTCGTATTTTAAGGTTATAAAATCTTTGTGCTTACAACAAATTTTTTTGTATTGTATTATTAACATTGGAAAGAATTCAACCCATACTACCGTATAGTTTACAATATTTGCTCCCGCTAATATGTTGCTCTAACTCGGTTACGGTAATTTAATTTTATTAATTTCTGTTCGCTTTCATCACCAACCAACATCAGGATAATTTTTCTTTTTTGGTGTTGATGTTTGGCTTTCTCCTCACCTCAATTTTGGTTACATGGTCTTGGCATTTTTCTGAGAAGCTTTTGTCTTAACTGTTTCATTCATTTGTTTTTTGCTCACTCACCATCATATCCTCATCTCATCTAATGATAATATCCTTTTTTCCACGTTCATTCATGCTTTGCATCCTTTCACAATTACAATACACGTCTGTAGATTTGCTTATACTATATAGCCATCCATCCTTGTATGTTCATCACAAATCGGATAAAAATGACGGAAAGACAACGGAACCAAGTAACATCAACCAACTACCCAACAAACCAAACAACCGACCGACCGACGACAACGCCAAACAAATACAGTTTTAGCACATCAAAACAAAGTGGGCGGAACAGGATGGTGGGCGACCATTTAAAAAAGCGAAAACGAAATTTAAAGGATGGGGAGGGGGAGATAGTAGTCGCCTTAGTCTAAATAAAACGGATGTCACGCAATGATTTGTATCCGTTTTTATGTTTTTCATTCTTTCTCTTGATTCACAATTTTTTACTTGCTCAATAAGAGTAGAGGGTTAACAGTGGGTTTTGAAGGATATTTTTCCTAAAGTTAACTAGGAATTAGCGTAGGTCATTCCTTAATATTCTACAATACTCTTCAATTCGAAAACGATCATTGACTACTTTAAATCTTTAACAGTTCAATATTCACCTAAAATATGTGGATGGTTGGGGAAACAATGAACTACCTTAGGTATTCCGGTGAAACTAAGGCCTTGACTTATGATGCCATAGTGGAAAACTTCTCTCTTATCACTGAGTGCTGCCTGACTCTGTGTTTATCTCAATGAGAATGGATTTCCCTTCTATAACCGAGTCCGAGTATACGGAGTTCCTCAACACCCAGACACCCAGAAATGTCACCTACATTACTAAGAGGGGATAATATATAGAAAATTTTGTCAAAATTTTACTTCTATAGAAAACTTTGTCAAAATTTTATTTTTATAGAAAATTTTGTCAAAATTTTATTTCTGTACACATTTTTTCAAAATCTTATTCTATAAAAATTTTTTCCAAAATTTTGTCAAAATTTTATTTCTATAGAACTATTTGTCAAAATTGTATTTCTATAGAAAATTTTGTCAACATTTTATATCTATAGAAAATTTTGTCAAAATTTTATTTCTATAAAAAACTAGCGTAACCCGGCCCGTTTCGCTGCGCCTTCCGAAGCGTATTTGTAGGAACATTTTGCGTCAACTTAGTCAACCGTATCCTTCATGCTGAGAACAACTTCGAAAAGATTTGAATTCTTTCAAACAAATCGGACTACTTGCTTTTTCGTTTATAGGTACAAATACGGCGGATACGCATATGTAAAACGGTTCGTCTTCAAAAATGTCGGGGAGAGGGTGTACCCTTTCCTCCAAAAATGTAAATAATGTTCTGTATTCAAGTAGACAATCTTCTATATTTCTTGTGAATTTTAAGTGTGGTTTGTCAAGGAAAGGTATCCTTCTCCTCAACATATCTGAAAATTAAGCACTATATTATAATAACATACAAAGAATTACTGTTTCCCATCCAATAAATCGGAAAAAGCAAACGTAGTAAAATTTTTTACCACATTAACATTTGCTAAAATGTTGGAAAATTATGCACCCTCTACGTTGGCTGCCAATTTCATGTAAATTTCAGCCTGTGCAAAAATCATAAAATTATGTACCGAGTTCCCATTTACGGACAACCCTCTACTTTCAATTTAAGAAAAAAAAACGGACAAAAGGGAACCCTCTCCCCACCTTCGCTCCACTCCGACCTGATATCGGACTATCACATACCCTATATTAATTTCGCAACTACTCAATGGTCCCTATAAATTCTATCGAGGTAAATCGACAAAGTTTATTTCAATTTTCCCCTTCCCCAACCAGATATCGAAAAATCATATACTAATTTAAAACTCATGTATAAATTTAATCACCTCCTCCCACATTCCCTGTAAATTTCAAGTAGATCGGCGATGTTCAAATCTTGCTCTATTGTTTTAAAGGGACGTCACTTTCCCCGATACAATATCGACAAACACCGCACTGAAAATGAAAATTCTTGAAACTTTCCTTCAAGTGTGGGGCAAGGAAGGTTGCCTCTTCGTTCATAACCTTCCCCCACTGCCTATGTAAATTTCAAGAAAACTTATGAATTGTTGTTGTTTTTTTTGCAGTTTTAGAGGAGGACCTCTTCCCCGACTAAATATCGAAAAGTGATGTAGCGTATCTTTTGCAAACGTCCCAGAAAATGTCAAGCAAATTATAAGCCTAAAGGGGCGGCCTCTCTTCCGTCCAAATATCACAAAATCAGGTATCAACTATTAATATCATAAACTCTCCCCAGTCCTCTGTAAATTTCAAGTAACTCGGTAAAGTTTAATTGTTTCTCTGTATGTAGTTACTTAAGAGAAGCGGATGTTTCCCTATGTCCTTTTATTTTTATAAAAAAAATTAGGAACCTGATATAAATATCATAACCTCAATAATTTTTCCGTAAAATTTCAGTCGGGGGAGTTTAGTTTTGTTTTCACTGTACTTTAAAAAAAAAGTCGGGCAAAGGGGTGGTCCCCCTCCCCGACCAAATATCGAAAAATAATGTAGCTGATTTTTGTCTAGATGCCAACCCTAACATTCAATGAAAATTTCAAGCAAATCGCATAATTTTGTTCCAAGTTTAAAAAAGTAGGGCAAGGGGGAGGTCCCCCTCCCCGTCCACATATGAAACCATCAGGTACCCCATATTAATTCCATAACCTCACCGCATGTTCTCTGTAAATCTCAGATAATTAAGAGAATTTTAGTTTTTTCACTGTACTTTAAAAAAAGTCGAACAAAGGGGAGGTCCCCCTCCGCCACCATATATCGAAATATAAAGTTGCGGATCTTTGTCTAGATGCCAAACCCAACCTTCAATGAAAATTTCAAGCAAATCGGTCAACTTTGGTCCAATTTTCAAAAAGTCCGACAAAGGGGAGGTCCCCCTCCGCGACCAGGTGTAAAAAAATGAGGTACCCTATTTTCACCTCATGAACGCCCCCTACGATCTCTGAAAGTTTCAAGTAAATCGGTTCAGCCGTTTCGGAGCCAACTCGGAACATACAAACAAACAAACAAATAAACAAACATAGATTGAATTTTAAAGGGTGATTCTTTTGAGGTTAGGATTTTCATGCATTAGTATTTGACAGATCACGTGGGATTTCAGACATGGTGTCAAAGAGAAAGATGCTCAGTATGCTTTGACATTTCATCATGAATAGACTTACTAACGAGCAACGCTTGCAAATCATTGAATTTTATTACCAAAATCAGTGGCAGAAAATCCGCTTTTTTATCGACAAATTTTGTTCAGCGATGAGGCTCATTTCTGGTTGAATGGCTACGTAAATAAGCAAAATTGCCGCATTTGGAGTGAAGAGCAACCAGAAGCCGTTCAAGAACTGCCCATGCATCCCGAAAAATGCACTGTTTGGTGTGGTTTGTACGCTGGTGGAATCATTGGACCGTATTTTTTCAAAGATGCTGTTGGACGCAACGTTACGGTGAATGGCGATCGCTATCGTTCGATGCTAACAAACTTTTTGTTGCCAAAAATCGAAGAACTGAACTTGGTTGACATGTGGTTTCAACAAGATGGCGCTACATGCCACACAGATCGCGATTCTATGGCCATTTTGAGGGAAAACTTCGGAGAACAATTCATCTCAAGAAATGGACCGGTAAGTTGGCCACCAAGATCATGCGATTTGACGCCTTTAGACTATTTTTTGTGGGGCTACGTCAAGTCTAAAGTCTACAGAAATAAGCCAGCAACTATTCCAGCTTTGGAAGACAACATTTCCGAAGAAATTCGGGCTATTCCGGCCGAAATGCTCGAAAAAGTTGCCCAAAATTGGACTTTCCGAATGGACCACCTAAGACGCAGCCGCGGTCAACATTTAAATGAAATTATCTTCAAAAAGTAAATGTCATGGACCAATCTAACGTTTCAAATAAAGAACCGATGAGATTTTGCAAATTTTATGCGTTTTTTTTTTAAAAAAAGTTGTCAAGCTCTTAACAAATCACCCTTTATATATATATATATATAGATTTTGTCAAAATTTAATTTTAATAAAAAATTTTGTCACAATGTAAAATTTTGTTAAAATTTTCTTTAGAACATTTTGTCAAAACGTTATGTCTATAGAAAATTTTGTCAAAATTTTATTTCTATAGGAAGTTTTAGTCAAAATTTTATTTCTATGGAAAAATTTTGTCAAAATTTTACTTCTTTAGAAAATTTTGTCAAAATTTTACTGCTTTAGAAAATTTTGTCAAAACGTTATGTCTATAGAAACTTTGGTCAAAATTTAATTTCTATAGCAAAATTTGTCAAAATTTTATATCTATAAAAAATTTTGTTCTATAGAAAAATTTGTCAAATTTTCTATAGAAAATATTGTCAAAATTTTACTTCTTTAGAAAATTTTGTCAAAACGTTATGTCTATAGACAATTTTGTCAACATTTTATTTCTATAGGAAGTTTTAGTCAAAATTTTATTTCTATAGAAAATTTTTGTCAAATTTATTTCTATAGAAAATTTTATCAAATATTTATTTATATAGAAAATTTTGTCAAAATGTTATTTCTATAGAAAAAATCTTATCAAAATTGTATTTCTATAGAAAATTTTGCCAAAACTTTATTTCTATAACAATTTTTATATCTATAGAAAATTTTGTTAAAATTTTATTTCTATAGAACATTTTGTCAACATTTTATTTTTATAGAAAATTTTGTCAAAATTTAATTTCTATAGAAAATTTTGTCAAAATTTTATTTCTATAGGAAATTTTGTCATATTTTTATGTCTATAGAAAATTTTGTCAAAATGTTATATCTATAGAAAATTTTGTCAAACATTTATTTTCCATAGAAAATTTTGTCAAAATTTTATTTCCATAGAAAATTTTGTCAAAATCTTATTTCTATAGAACATTTTGCTAAAAGTTTATTTCTATAGAAATTTTTGTCAAAATTGTATTTCTATAAAAAAATTTTGTAAAAACTTTATTTCTATAAAAAATTTTATATCTATAGTAAATTTTGTTAAAATTTTATATCCATAGAAAATTTTGTCAAAATTTTATATCCATAGAAAATTTTGTCAAAATTTTATTTCCATAGAAAATTTTGTCAAAATCTTATTTCTATAGAAAATTTTGCTAAAAGTTTATTTCTATAGACAATTTTGTCAAAATTTTATTTCTATAGAAAATTTTGCAAACCATCGCTGCGCCCCGCCAATTAGCATATCTATGGGCATAATACTCCAGAAAACTTGAGCCCCAATTCAATATTTTGAGCAGACATTTTTAAATTATTTTAAGTACATCTTGTGGGTGGGGTCGAGGAAGGGATTAGTTCTCCGGGGAAACTTCCTTACTCTCTTAAAGACCTTGGCTTCTGAATGAAGTTAAAGATGTGACCTAGATTTCAGGTCAACAGATACAATGTGACTGAGGAAACCACGGCACTTGGGTCTTGCAACGTCCCACACTCTCACTTAAACTCCAGTGTTCGCATTTGTTCCACTGTTTCCACATTTCCGATGTCCAATGTTCATGGATGTTGACAGCTAATTTAATTTTCTGGATACATGCTACGGCAAATGTTGCACGAACCAAATGGTTTGCTAATAACCAAATGGCGAAAGGATAACACAACAGACAAGACAATAATCAAATGAGTGAAGGATTCTTGTTGCTCCAATTCCATGGATTTTACTTTACTCTAGCCATACATTGAAGATTATATGGATCTGGATGTTATCAACTGTCATTCTAAACTTCCTTTTGCACAACACATCTAGCTAGCTGAGGTACACTTGAAGCTCACAATAGTTGACACAACAATGGTCACGACAAACGATCATCATCGTCATAATCACATTTAATTATACAAAGTGATGCAAGAGGAAGTCAGTATGGAGATGTTTTGTTGATGACTACAAGGCAGGAAATTGTTATGTTCCCCAGCTTTTGTGACTTCACTCCACAGCAAGAGATGAATTGTAAGAGTGCAATGTGTGAAGGAATCTAAACAAGGCTGGTGTTACCATTTTGATGAGGATCTTGCTGTGTTTTGAGGGAGATGATGGAAGGATGGATAAGGATATCAGCTGAAAAGACCAAATGGAACATGGAAATATGGCAAAATATGTCTTTTTCTAGTATTTCATACTGGCAAACCATTAGCCAAAATTGCCAACGACAACAATGTAAGTAAGCGTACAGCAACTGGGTTCTTTCCGTTCTACCCCTTTTTTGTTTGGGGGGACAAAGTCAAATTTCATTGTAACCACATACACGCTCAAGCAACAGTAAAGAGCAGCAATTGTAATGGTTATACCAGCACTTATCTTGCACTTCAACAATAACAGCAGAAAATACTGTTGACGACGACGATGATGATGATGACGTCGTCAGGATAGTGCTGCTGTTGCTGCTGCTGTTGATGATGATGGGATGTTACTAATGCTTTATTTAATGACGTATGAAATGACGATGATGAATGAGAATGCTTCTCTAACAAAACATCTAGAGAAATTTGAATGCAAACATCTTAGCCGCAGTTGCAACCAACCAACCACTGCCAGAAACTCAACTTAAACTCAAAACATACCAACATACCATACCCCCATATTGAAATATCTACAATTTCATACGCCCACCAATTGTTGTTGGCAACACAATTGAGTTAAGTAACAAGTGCTGCAATTATATACTACAACATACAAAACCTAACCCTCCCCCTCAACCACGCAAAACAAGGAGCTGAAAGGATAACAAGAGCTTGAGAAGAATAAAATGTAATGGCATGGAAACAAGTCGGTAATTGTAACAATGTTGGGGTATGTAAGCAACATACTTTCTAGATATTTTAACTCAAGGAGAAAAATTATAACAAAAAATAAAAATTAAAAAAAAACATTTAGGTAATAAAATTTTAATTTATTAATTAAATTTAATTTGTTTTTTTCTTATTCTTAACAACTTCTACCAACCTTGCCGCAAAAAACTTAGATAGCTTTAGATAGCTGTGACTGATATATACGAGCTTTGCAACCAATTTCAGGTTGCGAAAATTCCGGATTGAGAAAATTTTCTATAGAAATAAAATATTGGCAAAAATTTCTATAGAAATAAAATTTTCACAAAATTTTCTATACAAATAAAATTTCCAAAAAAAAATCTATAGAAATAAAATTTTGACAAAATTTTCTATAGAAATACAATTTTGGACAAATTTTTCTACAGAAATTAAATTTTGACAAATTTTTCCATAGAAATAAATTTTGACAAAATTTTCTATAGAAATAAAATTTCGCGAAAATTTTCTATAGAAGTAAAATTTTTAGCAAAATTTACTATAGAAATAAAATTTTGACAAAATTTTCTGTAGAAATAAAATTATGAGAAAATTTTCTATAGAAATAAAATTATGACAAATTTTTCCATACAAATAAATTTTGACAAAATTTTCTATAGAAATAAAATTTTAAGAAAATTGTCTATAGAAATAAAATTTTGACAAAATTTTCTATAGAAATAATACTTTGACAAAATTTTGTATAGAAATAAATATTTGACAAATTTTTCCATAGAAATAAATTTTGACAAGATTTTTATAGAAATAAAATTTCGCGAAAATTTTCTATAGAAGTAAAATTTTTAGCAAAATTTACTATAGAAATAAAATTTTGACAAAATTTTTCCATTGAAATAATATTGTGCAAAGTTTTCTATAGAAATAAAATTTTGACAAAATTTTCTATAGAAATAAAATTATGAGAAAATTTTCTATAGAAATAAAATTTTGACAAATATTTCTATAGAAATAATATTGTGCAAAGTTTTCTATAGAAATAAAATTTTGACAAATTTTTCCATAGAAATAAATTTTGACAAAATTTTCTATAGAAATAAAATTACGCGAAAATTTTCTATAGAAGTAAAATTTTTAGCAAAATTTGCTATGGAAATAAAATTTTGACAAATTTTTCCATTGAAATAATATTGTTCAAAGTTTTCTATAGAAATAAAATTTTGACAAAATTTTCCATAGAAATAAAATTATGAGAAAATTTTCTATAGAAATAAAATTTTGACAAATATTTCTATAGAAATAATATTGTGCAAAGTTTTCTATAGAAATAAAATTTTGACAAATTTTTCCATAGAAATAAATTTTGACAAAATTTTCTATAGAAATAAAATTACCCGAAAATTTTCTATAGAAGTAAAATTTTTAGCAAAATTTGCTATGGAAATAAAATTTTAACAAAATTTTCTATAGAAATAAAATTTTGACAAATTTTTCCATTGAAATAATATTGTTCAAAGTTTTCTATAGAAATAAAATTTTGACAAAATTTTCTATAGAAATAAAATTATGAGAAAATTTTCTATAGAAATAAAATTTTGACAAAATTTTCTATAGAAATAAAATTTTAGGAAAATTGTCTATAGAAATAAAATTTTGACAAAATTTTCTATAGAAATAATATTTTGACAAAATTTTGTATAGAAATAAATATTTGACAAATTTTTCCATAGAAATAAATTTTGACAAGATTTTTATGGAAATAAAATTTCGCGAAAATTTTCTATAGAAGTAAAATTTTTAGCAAAATTTACTATAGAAATAAAATTTTGACAAAATTTTTCCATTGAAATAATATTGTGCAAAGTTTTCTATAGAAATAAAATTTTGACAAAATTTTCTATAGAAATAAAATTATGAGAAAATTTTCTATAGAAATAAAATTTTGACAAATATTTCTATAGAAATAATATTGTGCAAAGTTTTCTATAGAAATAAAATTTTGACAAATTTTTCCATAGAAATAAATTTTGACAAAATTTTCTATAGAAATAAAATTACGCGAAAATTTTCTATAGAAGTAAAATTTTTAGCAAAATTTGCTATGGAAATAAAATTTTGACAAAATTTTCTATAGAAATAAAATTTTGACAAATTTTTCCATTGAAATAATATTGTTCAAAGTTTTCTATAGAAATAAAATTTTGACAAATTTTTCTATAGAAATAAAATTATGAGAAAATTTTCTATAGAAATAAAATTTTGACAAATATTTCTATAGAAATAATATTGTGCAAAGTTTTCTATAGAAATAAAATTTTGACAAATTTTTCCATAGAAATAAATTTTGACAAAATTTTCTATAGAAATAAAATTTCGCGAAAATTTTCTATAGAAGTAAAATTTTTAGCAAAATTTTCTATAGAAATAAAATTATGAGAAAATTTTCTATAGAAATAAAATTTTGACAAAATTTTCTATAGAAATAATATTTTGACAAAATTTTCTATAGGAATAAAATTTTGACAAATTTTTCCATAGAAATAAATTTTGACAAAATTTTCTATAGAAATAAAATTTTTAGCAAAATTTGTTATAGAAATAAAATTTTGAGAAATTTTCTATAGAAAAAAAATTTTGAAAAAATGTTTTATAGAAATAAAATGTTGACAAAATTTTCTATGGAAAATGGAAGCCACCGTGGTGCAATGGTTAGCATGCCCGCCTTGCATACACAATGTCGTGGGTTCGATTCCTGCTTCGACCGAACACCAAAAAGTTTTTCAGCGGTGGATTATCCCACCTCAGTAATGCTGGTGACATTTCTGAGGGTTTCATAGCATCTCTAAGTGGTTTCACTGTAATGTGGAACGCCGTTCGGACTCTGCTATAAAAAGGAGGTCCCTTGTCATTGAGCTTAACATGGAATCGGTCAGCACTCAGTGATAAGAGAGAATGTGGTATCACAATGGACTGAATAGTCTAAGTGAGCACGATACATCGGGCTGCCACCTAACCTAACCTAACCTTTTATAGAAATACCATTTTGCCAAAATTTTCTATAGAAATAAAATGTTCACAAAATTCTCTATAGAAATAAAATTTTGAGAAAATTTTCTACAGGAATAAAATTTTGACAAAATTTTCTATAGAAATAAAATTTCTATAGAAATAAAATTTTGAAAAAGTTTTCTATAGAAATAAAATTTTGACAAAATTTTCTATAGAAATAAAATTTTGACAAAATTTTCTATGGAAATACAATTTTGACAAAATTTTCTATAGAAATAGAATTTTGAGAAAATTTTCTATAGAAATAAAATTTTTACAAAACTTTTTATAGAAAAAAATTTTGACAAAATTTTCTATAGCAATAATTTATAATTTATAAATAATAATTATGAGAAAATTTTCTATAGAAATAAAATTTTGACAAAATTTTCTAAAGTAAAATATTGACGAAATTTTCTATAGAAATAAATTTTGACAACATTTTCTATAGAAATAAAATTTTGACAAACTTCTAAATAGAAAAAAGTTTTGACAAAATTCTATATAGAAATAAAGTTTCGACAAAATTGTCCAACAGAAATAAAATTTTGAGAAAATTTTCTATAGAAATAAAATTTTGAAAAAATTTTCTGTAGACTTAAAATTTTGAGAAAATTTCCAAAAGAAATAAAATTGTGACAAAATTTTCTATAGAAATAAAATTTAAGAAAAATTTGTTATAGAAATAAAATTTTGACAAAATTTTCTATAGAAATAGAAAATTGATAAAATTATCTATAGAAATAAAATGTTGACAATAATTACTATAGAAATAAAATTTTGACAAAAATTTCTATAGAAATAAAATCTTGACAAAATTTTCAATAGAAATAAAATTTTGCCAAAATTTTCTATAGAAATAAAATTTCGCGAAAAGAAGTAAAATTTGTAACAATATTTGCTATAGAAATAAAATTTTGAGAAAATTTTCTATAGAAATATAATTTTGAGAAATTTTTTTATAGAAATATAATTTTAAGAAAATTTTTTATAGAAATAAAAGTTTGACAACACTTTTTATACAAATAAAATTTTGGCAAATTTTTTATACAAATAAAATTTCGACAAAATTTTCTATAGAAATAAAATTTTTAGAAAATTTTCTATAGAAATAAAATTTTTAGAAAATTTTCTATAGAAATAAAATTTTGACAAAATTTTCTATAGAAATAAAATGTTGACAAAATTTTTAGAGAAATAAAACTTTGACAAAATTTTCTATAGAAATAATATTTTGACAAAATTTTCTATTGAAATAGAATTTTGACTAAATTTTCTATAGAAATAAAATCTTGACAAAATTTTCTATAGAAATAAAATTTTTACATAATAATCTATATAAATAAAATTTTGAAAAAATTTTCCATAGAAATAAATTTTTCGAAAAATTTTCACAAAATTATTATTGCAAACATATCCAAAATTTCAAAAATTTAGGCAAATTTTGTCATTTCTTTCATTCTCTTTATTCATGTAAAATTGCCAACTCGAAGTGTCTTCAAGAGCAAAATCTTATTCAAGTTGCAAAAATGGTCATGCAAATTAAAACCCATCTATGCACACTCGACACCCCCATATTCTTCAAGACGGCCACAATCTGCTTCTAGTATTCCTAATAAACCATATAATGGACCATACTACAAAATTGTTGCCCATTCATAACAAGGGCACTTTTAGCATTCAGGAGCTGCTAAAAAGTTTGTCACATTTTTCTTGCATAAAGTCAAGCGAAATTCGAATGAGAGAGAGCGAAAACACACACTCCAATATACTGCTGCATATTTTTTTGAGGTTTTTGAAATTTTCCCATTGCTTACTGCAATGCAGCTACATTTGATGATCCTTCGTTTTCTACCCAAAATGAATGTACAGAACATAGCATGCGGTTATGTTAGGGTGCCACTGACATGACTTTGATGTGATGTACGTTTGCCTGCAAGGCTTGACGTCTGACGCTTGAGCAAACGATAGAATGACACGGAAATACTTGTGCGATTCCTGTAGTCGTTTTTGGGGAAAACACTAAATGCTCGAAATTAAAACGGTTTGAGGGAAATATAAACATGCATAGGAAAAAAATTGTACACATACAAAGATCACGAAATTTCTTCAAAAATTTTAATTTTTTTTTCTGCAGAAATTTTTCTCAAAACCTTATTTCTATAGAAAATTTTCTCAAAATTTTATTTCTATAGACAATGTTATCAAAATTTTATTTCTATAGCAATTTTTTCAAAATTTTATTTCTATAGAGAATTTTGTCAAATTTTGTTTCTATGGAAAATTTTCTCAAAACTGTATTTTTATAGAAAATTTTCTCAAAATTGTATTGCTGTAGAAAATTTTGTCAAAATTTTAGTTTTATAGAAAATTTTGTCAAAATTTTATTTCTATAGAAAATTTTTTAAAAATTTTATTTCTATAGCAAATCTTGTCAAAATTTTATTTCTATTGAAAATTTTCTCAAAACTTTATTTCTATAGAAAAATGTTCTCAAAATGTTATTTCTATAGAAAAATTTTGTCACAGGTTTATTTCTATAGAAAATGTTGTCAAAATTTTGTTTTTATAGACAATTTTGTCAAAGTTTTATTTCTATAGAAAATTTTGTCAAGATTTTATTTCTATAGAAATTTTTCTCAAAATTTTATTTCTATAGAAAATTCTGTCAAAACTTTATTTCTATAGAAAATTCTGAAAAATAAATAAAAATGAAAAATAAATAAATAAAGGATTTCTATAGAAAATTTTGTCAAAATTTTATTTCTATAGAAAATTTTCTCAAAATTTTATTTCTATAGAAAATTTTCTCAAAATTTTACTTCTATAGAAAATTTTGTCAAAAATTTATTTCTATAGAAAATGTTCTGAAAAATAAATAAAAATGAAAAATAAATAAAGTATTTCTATAGAAAATTTTGTCAAAATTTTATTTCTATACAAAATTTTATCAAAATTTTATTTCTATAGAAATTTTTTCAAAATTTTATTTCCATAGGAAATTTTTTCAAATTTTATTTCTATAAAAAATTTTGTCAATTTCTTTTTTTGTATAGAAAATTTTGTCAAAATTTTATTTTTATAGAAATTTTTGTCAAAATTTTATTTCTGTAGAAAATTTTGACAAAATTTTATTTCTATAGAAAATTTTGACAAAATTTTATTTATATAAAAAATTTTCTCCAAATTTTATTTCTATACAAAATTTTCTCAAAATTTTATTTCTATACAAAATTTTGTCAAAATTTTATTTCTATAGAAAATTTTCTCAAAATTTTATTTCTATAGAAAATTTTCTCAAAATTTTATTTCTATAGAAAATTTTGTTAAAAAATTTATTTCTATACAAAATTTTGTCAAAATTTTATTTCTATAGAAAATTTTCTCAAAATTTTATTTCTATAGAAAATTTTCTCAAAATTTTATCTATAGAAAATTTTTTCAAAATTTTATTTCTATAGAAAATTTTCTCAAAATTTTATTTCTATAGAAAATTTTCTCAAAATTTTATTTCTATAGAAAATTTTCTCAAAATTTTATTTCTATAGAACATTTTATCAAAATTTCATTTCTATACAAAATTTTGTTTCTATAGAAAATTTTGTCAAAATTATATTTCTATAGAAAATGTTGTAAAAATTTTATTTCTATAAAAATTTTATTTTTATGGAAAATCTTGTCAAAGTTTATTTCTATAGCAAATTTTGTTACAAATTTTACTTCTATAGAAAATTTTCGGAAAATTTTATCTCTATAGAAAATTTTGTCAAAATTTTATTTCTATAGAACATTTTGTCAAAATTTTATTTCTATAGAAAATTTTCTCAAAATTTCATTTCTGTAGAAAGTTTTGTCAAAATTTTGTTTCTATCGAAAATGTTGTCAAAATTTTATTTCTATAGAAAATTTTGTCAAAATTTTATTTCTATAGAAAATTTTGTCAAAATTTTATTTCTATAGAACATTTTGTCAAAATTGTATTTCTATAGAAAGTGGATTTCTGGCCGTGACTTTCCGGTGTCATTACCATTCAACTGACTTGACCGAACAGTTTGGGAAATACAACTTCAGAGTTGTAGTAGCTATGACCACGAAAAAGAGGCTGGCAATCAATTCGGGTGCTATAACCAATTTGTATTCTCTGTGAAGAAACAGCAATACCAATTTCTTTTTATTGATCTCATGTATATATTAATATAACATCCTTTCAATTTAAATGATGTGGGGATCTCAATTTTTTAACGAACTTTCTATAGCCCATTATCACCTATCAATAAATGAAAAATTGTTTCCAATTTGTCACCCTTTATGAAAATTCAAAAACCACAAATGAAATAATATGACAATAAATTTGTCAACATCTTGTGACCTGTCGCAAGACCATGTTCGACACAAAAGCTTGTTTTAAGCTTGGCTAGGTGAATAATTTATTTAATTTTTTTTGTTATCTAACCAAAATCTACCACCCCCTCATACAAATCCGCAATATTGTACTTCTGTCAACAGGACAATGAGGACATGACATAAATAGTTTGTACAAATGAACATTTAAGAGTAGAGGTGGGCGAGTGTATGTGTGTGTTGGTGAACTCACACATATGAAATTTAAATGATTTCATTGTTGACGTTGTTGTTGTTGCTGCTGCTGACACCATGTAGGACAAAACCACATACATGGTGATGGGGATTTAGTTGTTCATTGTCCTTTTATGCCTCACACCATAGAGCCTGAATTTAATATTGCTTAACACAGAGAGAGAGGGAGCCAACCGAGGAAGCTCATACACATACACAAACTTGTCATAATTTCTTATATGTGCTATTCTGTCAGTGGAATAAAATGAGATTAAAAAACCAACAACTCTGGTGCTGTAGAGTGAATGAGAATTTCATTCAACTAAAAGTCCAGAAATACGGAATGTCCTTGTAATTATAAATTATACGAGAGTGTTAGTTGACACACCCACAATGAAATATTTCTTAGTAGATCTAAGACACTTACACGTAGTTGAAATTTGGAGATTTAGAGTACCATAAAATAAAGATTTAATATTTTAGATATTTTCTAAGCCTTATGTCGGAATATTACTCCTTTTTGTGGATTATGTTCATGTAGGGATTAATTGCGTTATTTGAGGAAGAGTTGAAGAATTAAGCTCAATTGTTAGATTTAATGACGCGGAAAGGATATCGAAACTCCGCTTAATCATCGTCTTGTTGCTGATAGAGAAGGAAGACGTGGCTCTGGTTTTTGCCTAGAAACCCCAGATGGAATTCAAGCGTGATAGTGTGATTGCTTTATATTTGGCTGGAAAACCAAAAGTGGTTAACATTAGAACCCTCAAGAATGCTCGTTATCGTGATACTGGCAGTGTTGCATCACATCCAAAAAGTGGACGAAACAAAACGGTAACAATATCAGAAATGATCCAAAAAGCGAAGGCCACATTTGATCGCAATTCACATTGCAGTGATGGAACACTTGCTTGTAAACTAAACATAACGCGATGCACCACATATTGAACAAGTAAGGAAAGTCTAAAGTCGGGCGGGACCGACTATATTATACCCTGCACCACTTTGTAGATATAAATTTTCGATACCATATCACATCCGTTGGGTACTATATATAAAGATTTGTCTCAAATACATACATTTAAATATCACTCGATCTGGACAGAATTTGATAGACTTCTACAAAATCTATAGACTCAAAATTTAAGTCGGCTAATGCACTAGGTTGGAACACAATGTTAGTAAAAAAATATGGGAAACATTTAAATCTGAAGCAATTTTAAGGTAACTTCGCAAAAGTTTATTTATGATTTATCGCTCGATATAAATGTATTAGAAGTTTAGGAAAATTAGAGTCATTTTTACAACTTTTCGACTAAGCAGTAGCGATTTTACAAGGAAAACGTTGGTATTTTGGCCATTTTTTGTCGAAATCAGAAAAACATATATATGGGAGCTATATCTAAATCTGAACCGATTTCTTCCAAAATCAATAGGGTTCTATTCTGAGCCAAAACACATACTTGTGCCAAATTTGAAGTCGATTGGACTAAAACTGCGATTTGGACTTTGATTACAAAAATGTGTTCACACACAGACGGACATGGCTATATCGACTCCGGAGCCCACCCTGAGCACTAACTTATAATACACAGTGTGGCACAGGGTATAAAAACAAATCTATAAAAACAAAATGTGGAAATTTTCTATAACGAAAAATTAGTAGATATTTTCCATAAAAATTTAAATTTATCAAATTTTAGTATTTTTATAAAAATATTCTTTAATAATGATAAAAATATTCTTTAATAATGAAATAATGAAATTTCTTCGAATTTTTCAATTATGTTAAAAACAGAGTAATAATTAATAAATTGGTACAAATTATTTAAATTTTTATGAAAAACATGCTAAATCTGTTATAGAAAAATTGCATATTTATACCCTGCTCCACACTGTGGAACAGGGTATTATAAGTTAGTGCATATGTTTGCAACACCCAGAAGGAGACGAGATAGACACATGGTGTCTTTGGCAAAAATGCTCAGGGTGGGCTCTTGAGTCGATATAGCGATGTCCGTCTGTCCGTGAACACATTTTTGTAATCAAAGTCTAGGTCGCAGTTTTAGTCCCATCGACTTCAAATTTGGCACAAGTATGTGTTTTGGCTCAGAATAGATCCCTATTGATTTTGGAAGAAATCGGTTCAGATTTAGATATAGCTCCCATATATATATTTCGACCGATATGGACTTATATGGCCCCAGAAGCCAGAGTTTTACCCTAATTTGCTTAAAATTTTGCACAAGAAGAACAATTAGTACTATAGTCAAGTGTGCCAAATTTTATTGAAATCGGTTCAGATTTAGATATAGCTCCCATATATATCTTTCGCCCGATATGGACTAATACGGTCCCAGAAGCCAGAGTTTTACCCCAATTTGGTTGAAATTTTGCGCAGGGAGTAGAATTAGCATTGTAGCTATGCGTGCCAAATTTGGTTGAAATCGGTTCAGATTTAGATATAGCTCCCATATATATGTTTTTCTGATTTCGACAAAAATGGTCAAAATACTAACATTTTCCTTGTAAAATCGCCACTGCTTAGTCGAAAAGTTGTAAAAATGACTCTAATTTTCCTAAACTTCTAATACATATATATCGAGTGATAAATCATAAATAAACTTTTGCGAAGTTTCCTTAAAATTGCTTCAGATTTAAATGTTTTCCATATTTTTTTACTAACATTGTGTTCCACCCTAGTGCGGACTTAAATTTTGAGTCTATAAATTTTGTAGAAGTCTATCAAATTCTGTCCAGATCGAGTGATATTTAAATGTATGTATTTGGGACAAACA
The DNA here is from genome assembly GCF_050003625.1 of Haematobia irritans. Taxonomy (NCBI): domain Eukaryota; kingdom Metazoa; phylum Arthropoda; class Insecta; order Diptera; family Muscidae; genus Haematobia; species Haematobia irritans. The sequence continues at coordinate 37,010,931 of NC_134397.1, read as the reverse complement.
TTTATATATAGCCCCCAACACATTTGACGGATGTGATATGGTATCGAAAATTTAGATCTACGAAGTGGTGCAGGGTATAATATAGTCGGCCCCGCCCGACTTTAGGCTTTCCTTACTTGTTTTTAAATTATTTATGTTCAAACGTTTTAGTTACATCATAAGAAAATATAAAAAAAATATTTATTTTGCAAAATATCACAGAATTGTTTAATTTACATCCAAAACATTGAGTACGGATCACACCTAAAGAAATGATGCAAATTCAGTGCAACGGCTGTTGAAATGAATGACTTCCGTCTTATGACAAGCTCATGTTAAATTCATCGCTTCTGCGTCAATTTTGGCGACACTTTTTTTTGCTGGGAATAAAAATTACCCGAAATTTTCTTCAAAAACAAAAATGTAATATTTTGTTAGAAAAACAAAATTTTGTCATAATTTTCCATAAAAGTAATCCATCTTCGAAATTTTCTTTAACAATAAAATTTCGTTAAAATATTCTAAAAAAACCTAAATTTTGTCGAAATTCTCCATAACAGTAAAAAAATATCTATAAAAAAAATTTATCGAATTTTCAAAAATAAAACTGGGGAAATTTTCTATAAAAATAAAATTTAGCCGAAATTCTCCACACAAAACTTTCTACTAATTTTTTATAACTGCAAAATTTCGTTGAAATTTTCTTATAATTTCCTTATATGGTCGGAACATTAAAAAAATGAAATAAATAAAATTCCGACGGAATTCTCTATAACAATAAAATTCGGTCAAAGTTTTCTATAACAATGAAATTTCATGAAAATTTTCGATACAAAGAAAATTTCGTCAAAATTCTCTATAATAATGAAATTTCATGGAAATTTTCTACACAAAGAAAATTTCGTCGAAATTCTCTATAATAATAAAATTCTTTCAAAATTGTTTATAATAATTAATATAATACAATACATAATTAATATAATACAATTAATAATTAATATAATACAATAAAATTTGGTCGAAATATTATAAAAAACTAAAATTTCGACGAAATTCTCTATTTCATTAAAATAAGGTTAACATTTTTTATAACAATGAAGTAGTTAGAATGTTATGCCTTGGTGTTATATTACGATCATATCACAAACATTTGAATTAACATTTAAACGCTTCGTGTTCAAAGGCGTTTGTGGAGTGTTCTAAGGTGTTCTTTAATGGTGCCAACAAACCCAGTTTCAACTCCCGGTCGGAGCGAAAATATTTTCAAATTGTAAAAAATAGATAATTAGAAAATAAAAGTGTAATAAAAATTATTTATATAAATAAAAGGTAAAATTTGTGAAAAAGTTAACATTATGTTCTGATCGTTTTGTAAAGAACATCCTATAAACAATTGAGAGCCAAATTTCTCAATTAGAGAACCAAACTTCAAATAAAAGTTTCACCTACAAGAAGCTCCGAAAATCTGAATAATTTTCTATAACAATGAAATTTCATCGAATTTTTCTTTAACAAAAAAAAAAGTAAATAATTTGGTCTAAATTTTCGTTTCATATGGGGACTAAATATCATTGTGGACCCATATGGACCAATTTTTGTATGGCCATAGACTAACGCCACTTACCAAATTTCAACCAGATCGGTTGAAATTTACTACGAGATCCGAAAATCTGGATCTCCTTTCATATGGGGACTAAATATTATTGTGGACCTATATGGACCAATTTTTGTATGGCCATAGACTAACGCCACTTACCAAATTTCAACTAGATCGGTTGAAATTTACTACTCTCCCCTACAGAATCCTATCACGACATGAGGATAGGCATATTGGCTGTAAATTTTTGGCACCCTTAGCTTTCTACACTATGCAAACAAAAAATATTTTTTTGTGTGGGTACCCCTCTCCATACCACACTGTGTGCAGGACATTTGTCATTTATGAACCCACATTGGGTGTGGATGTGTTTGTGTGTGCCTGTGTTAACTATCTATCATTGTCCCTCCATCCATGTATGTGTAGAACTGTGAGAGAACAAATCACAAATTGTTATAGTTTATATGACCCATATGCCATATGAGCTATGGTCTTGGTCGGTTTCCACATCCAAGTGTAACATTTTTTTTTTTTTGGTTTACATTTCATGATATGGGATAGTTTAATAGAGACTTTGTTTATGAAATTGAAATAAACGACTCTACACAGAATTTCATTTAAAATCGTCATTGCCGATGTCCACATTGCAGCAGTCCACACAGTATACTAAAAATTTAGGAGGACTTTAGCTCATATATTAATTTGAGAGGCAAAAATAAAAAAATTGAATTTCATCCAAATTGTAGGAATATTAATATAAACTAGGAAATTGTATTTTCTCATGATTTATTTGTGATTAAATTAAATAAATTCCAAACTACTTAAATGAAAATCTAAATCTTTATGTATAAGTAGACTTTTTGAGATGTTCAGATGAACTTATTTCTAAAAATCAAGCCTCTATGCGGCTGCCCGACTAAATCTGAATAAAATAAAATTTCATCGAATTTTTCTAAAATTAAAATTAAAAAAAAATTCAAATTTTCATAAATGAAAAATTCTACAAAATTTTTTAAAAAGGAAAATTCACAAAATTTTTGTCGTCAGTTTCTATGACAAAAAAATTTGGTTGAAATTCTCTATAGCAATAAAATTCTTTAAAAATAAATGAGGAATTTTTCTATAAAAATAAAATGCTGAATTTTTTAAAGCAAAAATTTCTTCCTTAATTTGGTCGAAGCATTCTAAAAAACTAAAATTTTGTCGAAATTCTCGACAACAATAAAATTAGGTCACAATTTCCTATATCAATGAAATTTTCTATAAAGAGAAAATTTTGTCGAATTTTCTAAAAAAAAAAATTAAGAAATAAATGGAATATTTTTTTTATAACAACAAAATTTCGTCAAAATTTTCTAAAAAGAAAATTTGACAAAGTTTTTTATAACAATAATCCATCTTCGAAATTTTCTTTAACAATCAAATAGGGTCAAAATATTCCCAAAAAAAAATTAAGAAATTTTCGATTAAAAAATATAGCTGAAATTCTTCACAAAAATATGTAGTAATTTTTTATAAAAACCAAATTTCGTCAAAATTTTTTAACAAGAAAATTTTGTCAAATTTTCCATAAAAAATCCATCTTCAAAATTTTCTTCAACAATAAAATTTGGTCGATATATTCTAAACAGCTAAAATTTAAATAGAAATAATAAAAAAATTAAATTTCGGCAAAATTCGGTTAAAATTTTGTACAACAACAAAATCAAAATTTTCTATCAAAATTTTCTATAAAAAGAGAATTTTGTCGAATTTGCAAAAAAAAAAACATTAAAAATAAATGTGGAATTTTTCTATAAAAATAAAATGTTGAAATTTTTTTAAGCTAAATTTTTTTCCTTAATTGGTCGAAGTATTCTAAAAAAAACTAAAATTTTGGCGAAATTCTCCACAACAACAAAATAAGGTCAAAATTTTCTATAACAATGAAATTTTCTATAAAGAGAACATTTTTTCGAATTTTCTAAAAAAAAAATTAAGAAATTTTCTATAAAAATTAAATGTTATCAGAATTTTCTAAAATCAACATTTTTCTAAAAAAAATGTAATAATTTTTTATAACAACAAAATTTCATCAAAATTTTCTAAAAACAAAATTTGACAAAGTTTTTTTATAACAATAATCTATCTTCGAAATTTTCTTTAACAATAAAATAGGTTCAAAATATTCCCAAAATAAAAATTTTAAGGAATTATCGATTAAAAAATATAGCTGAATTTTTTCAAAAAAAAGTATGTAGTACTTTTTTATAAAAACAAAATTTCGTCAAAATTTTTTAACAAGAAAATTTTGTCAAATCTTCCATAAAAAATCCATCTTCAAAATTTTCTTCAACAGTAAAATTTGGTCGATATATTCTAAACAGCCAAAATTTAAATAGAAATAATAAAAAAATTAAATTTCGGCAAAATTCGGTTAACATTTTGTACAACAACAAAATCAAAATTTTCTATCAAAATTTTCTATAAAAAGAGAATTTTGTCGAATTTGCAAAAAAAAAAACATTAAAAATAAATGTGGAATTTTTCTATAAAAATAAAATGTTGAAATTTTTTAAAGCTAAATTTTTTTCCTTAATTGGTCGAAGTATTCTAAAAAAAACTAAAATTTTGTCGAAATTCTCCACAGCAATAAAATAAGGTCAAAATTTTCTATAACAATGAAATTTTCTACAAAGAAAAAATTTTGTCGAATTTTCTAAAAAAAATATTTAGAAATTTTCTACAAAAATTAAATGTTATCAAAATTTTCCAAAATGGACATTTTTCTAAAATAAAAAAAATAATAATTTTTTATAACAACAAAATTTCGTCAAAATTTTCGAAAAAGAAAATTTGACAAAGTTTTTTTATAACAATAATCCATCTTCGAAATTTTCTTTAACAATAAAATAGGTTGAAAATATTCCCAAAATAAAAATTTTAAGAAATTTTCGATTAAAAAATATAGCTGAAATTCTTCACAAAAATATGTAGTAATTTTATATAAAAACGAAATTTCGTCAAAATTTTTTAACAAGAAAATTTGACAAAATTTTCCATATATTTAAAAAAATTTAATTTCGTCAAAATTCTCTATAAAATTCGGTAAAAATTTTGTACAACAACGAAATTTCATCAAAATATTCTATAAAAAAGAGAAATTTTCAAAAACATTAAAAATAAATGTGAAATTTTTCTATAAAAATAAAATGTTGAAGTTTTTTAAACCAAAAATTTTCTTTATTAATTTGGTCGAAATATTCTAAAAAACTAAAATTTTGTCGAAATTCTCCACAACAATAAAATTCGGTCATAATTTTCTAAAACAATGAAATTTAATCGAAATTTACTAAAAACATAAATTGAAGAAATTTTCTACAAAAATAAAATGTCAACATTTTCTAAAACGAAAAATTTTACGAAATTTTTCATAAAAATAAAATTTAGCCGAAATTCTATACAAAGAAAATTTCAACGAACTTTCCAAAAACAAAAATTTAGGAAATTTTCTATAAAAACAAGTAAGGAAAGTCTAAAGTCGGGCGGGGCCGACTATATTATGCACCACTTTGTAGATCTAAATTTTCGATACCATATCACATCCGTTAAATGTGTTGGGGGCTATATGTAAAGGTTTGTCCCAAATACACACATTTAAATATCACTCGATCTGGACAGAATTTGATAGACTTCTACAAAATCTATATACTCAAAATTTAAGTCGGCTAATGCACTGGGTGGAACACAGTGTTAGTAAAAAAAATATGGGAAACGTTTAAATCTGAAGCAATTTTAAGGAAACTTCGGAAAAGTTTATTTATGATTTATCGCACGATATATATGTATTAGAAGTTTAGGAAAATTAGAGTCATTTTTACAACTTTTCGACTAAGCAGTGGCGATTTTACAAGGAAAATGTTGATATTTTGACCATTTTTGTCGAAATCAGAAAACATATATATATGGGAGCTATATCTAAATCTGAACCGATTTCAACCAAATTTGGCACGCATAGCAACAATGCTAATTCTACTCACTGTGCAAAATTTCAACTAAATCGGAGTTTAAAAATTGGCCTCTGTGGTCATATGAGTGTAAATCGGACGAAAGCTATATATGGGAGCTATATCTAAATGGGAGCTATATCTAAATATGAGATATATCTAAATCTGAACCGATTTCAACAAAATTTGGCACGCATAGCTACAATGCTAATTCTACTCCCTGTGCAAAATTTCAACTAAATCGAAGTTAAAAATTGGCCTGTGGTCATCTGAGTGTAAATCGGCCGAAAGCTATATATTGGAGCTATATCTAAATCTGAATCGATTTCAATCAAATTTGGCACGCATAGCTACAATGCTAATTCTACTCCCTGTGCACAATTTCAACCAAATTGGGCCAAAACTCTGGCTTCTGGGGCCATATAAGTCCATATCGGGCGAAAAATATATATGGAAGCTATATCTAAATATGAACCGATTTCAATCAAATTTGGCACACATGACTATACTACCAATTGTACACCTTGTGCAAAATGTCAAGCTAATCGGGATAAAACTCTGACTTCTGGGTCCATATTAGTCCATATAGGGCGAAAGATATATATGGGAGCTATATCTAAATCTGAACCGATTTCAATCAAATTTTGCACACTTGACTATACATTTAAGTGTTATGTTTGTACAAAATTTCAAGCAAATCGGTATAAAACTCTGGCTGCTGGGTCCATATTAGTGCATATTGGGCGAAAGGTATATATGGGAGCTATATCTAAATCTGAACCGATTTCTTCCAAAATCAATAGAGTTCTATTCTGACCCAAATTAGGAACATGTGCCAAATTTTAAGGCGATTGGACTTAAATTGCGACCTAGACTTTTATCACAAAAATGTGTTCACAGACAGACGGACGGACGGACGGACAGACGGACATGGTTATATCGACTCAGGGACGCACCCTGAGCATTATTACCAAAGGCACCATATGTCTATCTCGTCTCCTTCTGGGTGTTACAAACATATGCACTAACTTATAATACCCTGTTCCACAGTGTGGCGCAGGGTATAAAAATGTTGGACTTTTCTAGAAAGAGATCGAAAAAAATTAGCTGAAATTCTTTATTTCATCAAAAAATTCTAAAAGGAAAGAATTTGATTTGATTAAAAAATTAAAATGGCGTCAAAATTCTCTATAACAATAAAATTTGCTTCAAATTTTGTTTAAAAAATTGTATTTTTATAGTTGAATTTTCTACAAAAACATATGAAAATTTTTTATAAAAATAAAATTTCGTCAAAAATTTCTAATACGAAATTCTAAAATTTTTCTACAATATTTCACATATCTACAGAATAAAATTTCTAGAGAAATAAAATTTATCCGAAATCCTCAAAAAAATGTAGTAAGTTTTTATAAAATTAAAATTTTGTCAAAATTTTCTAAAAAAATTTGACAAAATTGTTCATAAACGTAATCCATTTTCGAAATTTAAAAAAAAATATGGTTAAAATATTCTAAAAAACTAAAATTTTGACGAAATGTTCTATAACAGTAAAATTCGGTCATAATTTTCTATAACAATGAAATTTCATCGAATTTTTCTTTAACAAAAAGAAAAAAAAACAATTTGGTCGAAATTTAAAAAAAAACAATATATCGTAAAATTTCTCTTTAGCAATAAAATTCGGTCATAAATTTCTATAACAGTGTATTTTTATCGATATTTTCTATAAAAAGAAAAATAAAATTTAGCCGAAATTCTTTATATAAACAAATTTCATCAAAAAATTATAAAAAAAAAATTGATTTGATTAAAAAATTTAAATGTCGTCAAAATTCTCTATGACAATAAAATTCGCTTAAAATTTTCTTTAAAAAATTATATTTTTATAGTTGAATTTAAAAAAAAAAACATGAACATTTTTTTATAAAAATAAAATGTCGTCAAAAATTTCTAATACGAAATTCTAAAATTTTTCTACAATATTTCACATTTCCACAGAATACAATTTCTAGAGAAATAATATTTACCCGAAATCCTCAAAAAATGTAGTAAGTTTTTATAAAATTAAAATTTCGTCAAAATTTTCTAAAAATAAAATTTGGCAAAATTTTCCATAAAAGTAATCCATTTTCGAAATTTAAAAAAAAAATATGGTCAAAATATTCGAAAAAACTAGAATTTTGACAAAATTTTCTATAACAGTAAAATTCGGTCATAATTTTCTCTAACAATGAAATTTCATCGAATTTTTCTGTAACAGAAAAAAAATTGGTCGAAATTTTCTGAAAAAAAATTTCGTCAAATTTTTCTTTAACAATAAAATTCGGTCATCATTTTCTATAACAGTGTAATTTTATCTAAATTTCCTTTAAAAACAAAAATAAAGTTGAGCCGAAATTCTAAAAAAAATATGTAGTAATTTTTTACAAAAACAAAATTCCGTCAACATTTTCTAACATGAAACATATTACAAAATTTTAAATAAAAATTTATATTCAGCGTCGATATTTCTTAACAATAAAATTTGGTCAAAACATTTTAAATAAAATAAAATTTAGTCCAAAGTTTCAAAGAAAACCAAAAAAATTGCTAAAATCTTGTTAAAAAAATTAACAAAGTTTTAACAAATTTTTTTTATTAAGGGAACATTTCGTTGCACATTTAACATTTCGTATTTTACACTATTGAATATTAAAAGAGAAATTTTACAGCCATTTAAAAAAGTTTTAGGATTTCGTCAGAATTCCATGATCTCTGGAATTGAACCAACATGTATACAATCTACGTTTAAAAGGGTTTCAATTAAACTAATCTGCATTTCAATCGATTTCAATTTATTTGGTTCCATACGATTTGAGTATTGTATGATAAACTAAATAAAACTTTTAACTTTCGACCTAAAACAACTTTGATTTATTCCCCATATATTTTTTCGATTTTCATTCTTTTTTATCAATTGTCATTTTTTTTAATTTGTAGTACTAATTACAAAGCTCAATAAAACTAATTCAAAAACTTTTTACATTCCACTCATCTCTTTAACGTAAAAATTCTCTATGCAAAACAATGCTATCAACTTTCCAAGCTATCAACGGAAAACCAACAAGCAAATGTTCTATCATCCGTTCAACCACTCCAATCTATTAGGTTCCATTTTTTCTATCAAGTACCAGTTTCATTTAAAGACAACATCTGCATCAAATACCATTGCATACTTTCAGGCACAATCAATTTGAGTTTCAAGTCACAGCATCAGCACTGCCAGACCAAACAAAAGAATTAAACTAAAGATCTAAATTGATAAGTTCAGCGATAGGAAAACAAATATCCAAAGAGAAAAAGTCGAAATAACTTCATCTACTGATTGTTGATGGAAATAGAGAAAAGTGGTGTAGTTCAGAATCCTAAAAAAACGAAACCAATTATATAATCAACCAAATTGGTTTTGTTTATTTGTCGAAATTACCATAAAGTTTACGATTACCATAAAGTTAAGTTTAAGTCGTTGTACACCAAACTAACGATGAAGGCCAATATTAAAGTAGAGAAATACAATATATTTATTTTTATTTCTTTATTTATTTATTTATTTATTTATTTTTTGAAACAGTAAAAGTGATGTGAGATTACATAAATAAAGACATCAATTAGATTTTGAAAATCATTGTATCAAGTAATATTAACATTTACATAAATCCCGATGCATACTTTCTGGCATTGCATTAAGAAGCACACAACAACTGTTACTAGTTAATGTTTAGTGCAATAAATTAAAAAATTAACTTTTCTATAAATTTTATATCAAACAAAATTTGGTCTAAATTTTCTATAAAAGTAAAATTTCGTCAAAACATTCTATAAAAGATAAATTTTGTCAAAATTTTCTATAAAAATAAAATTTCGTTTAAATTTCTACAAAAAAAAAATCATTGAAATTTTCTATAAAAGTAAACTTTAGTAAAAACTTTCTAAAAATAATATTTTGTCGAAGTTTTTTATAAAAATAAAATTTTGTCGAAATTTTCTATAACTAAAAAATTTCATCAACATTTTCTATAATAATGATGTTTGTTAAAAATTTAAAATTTTGTAAAAGCTAAACTTTCAGCGAAATGTTCTAAAAGGAAAATAATTGACGAAATTAAAAAAAACAAGTAAGGAAAGTCTAAAGTCAGGCGGGGCCGACTATATAATACCATGCACCACTTTGTAGATCTAAATTTTCGATACCATATCACATCCGTCAAATGTGTTGGGTGCTATATATAAAGGTTTGTCCCAAATACATACATTTAAATATCACTCGATTTGGACAGAATTTGATAGACTTTTACAAAATCTATAGACTCAAAATTTAAGTTGGCTAATGCACTAGGGTGGAACACAATTTTAGTAAAAAAAATATGGGAAACATTTAAATCTAAAGCAATTTTAAGGAAACTTCGCAATAGTTTATTTATGATTTATCGCTCGATATATATGTATTAAAAGTTTAGGAAAATTAGAGTCATTTTTACAACTTTTCGACTAAGCAGTGGCGATTTAACAAGGAAAATGTTGGTATTTTGACCATTTTTGTCGAAATCAGAAAAACAAATATATGGGAGCTATATCTAAATCTGAACCGATTTCAAATTTGGCACGCATAGCAATAATGCTAATTCTACTCCCTGTGCAAAATTTCAACTAAATCGGAGTTAAAAATTGGCCTCTGTGGTCATATGAGTGTAAATCGGGCGAAAGCTATATATGGGAGATATATCTAAATCTGAACCGAATTCAACGAAATTTAGCACGCATAACTATAATGCTAATTCTACTCCCTGTGCAAAATTTCAACTAAATCGGAGTTAAAAATTGGCCGCTGTGGTCATATGAGTGTAAATCGGCCGAAAGCTATATATTGGAGCTATATCTAAATCTGAACCGATTTCAACCAAATTTGGCACGCATAGCTACAATGCTAATTCTACTCCCTGTGCAAAATTTCAACCAAATTGGGGTAAAACTCTGGCTTCTGGGACCGTATTAAAGGGTGATACGGTCAAAATTTAGTCAAGGGAAATCGGTGAAATCGTTTATTTAAAAAATCAAATTAAATTTCTTTTTCAGGTTCAATTAGTATAAAATTCAGGAAAAATATTCAGTTAGGCTTTCGCTTTTCCAAATCCGAATTGCCGGGCCTCACGCTTGACACCTGCCATCAGATTTTGTACAGCCACCTTGCCCACCTTCTTCGCCGCAGAAAGCCAGTTTGCCTTGAACTGCTGCTCGTCCTTAGCAGTTTTTTTGGTCTTCTTTAGGTTCCGCTTGACAATAGCCCAGTATTTCTCAATTGGGCGGAACCTTGGGAAGCACCTGCACCTTGTTGGCGGCGTACCACTCCATGGCCTTTTTACCGTAATGGCAAGATGCCAACTCCGGCCAAAACAGTACGGAACAACCGTGTTTCTTCAGGAAAGGCAGCAGACGTTTATTCAAACACTCTTTCACGTAAATTTCTTGGTTGACAGTCCCGGAAGCTATGAAAATGCTGCTTTTCAAGCCACAATTACAGATGGCTTGCCAAACCACATATTTCTTTGCGAACTTTGACTGTTTTATGTGCTTGAAAATATCTGCTACCTTTCCCCTTACTTTTGCCGTATAAAACTCCTGTCCCGGAAGCTGCTTGTAGTCGGCTTTGACGTAGGTTTCGTCGTCCATTACCACGCAGTCAAACTTCGTCAGCATCGTCGTGTACAGCCTACGGGATCGCGCTTTGGCCGTCGTATTTTGTTTATCATCGCGATTTGGAGTCACTACCTTCTTGTAAGTCGATAGTCCGGCTCGTTTTTTGGCTCGATGCACGGTTGCAGACGATACACCCAGCTTATTTGCGGCATCTCGGAGAGAGAGGTTAGGGTTTCGCTTGAAACTACCGGCAACTCTCTTTGTCGTCTTAGCGGCTTCCGGTTTTCGATTTCCCCCCGATCCAGACTTCCTGACTGTCGACAAACGTTCCCCAAACACTTTAATTACATTTGTAACGGTTGATTTGGCAACTTTTAGCAATTTTGCGTGCGAGTAGCTCGGATTTTCGCGATGCGCGAGCAAAATTTTGATACGCTGCTCTTCTTGCTTGGACGGCATTTTGACAACTGAAGAGTGAATTCCAAAATCAAAATAGGAGCAACATTCTACAAACATACACCTTCAAAATGAGGGGTGTTCAGGTTTTTTAAATGCAAAATTGAAAGAAATACGTAAAGTTTATATTGACCAAATTTTGACCGTATCACCCTTTAGTCCATATCGGGCGAAAGATATATATGGGAACTATATCTAAATCTGAACCGATTTCAATAAAATTTGGCACACTTGGCTATAGTACTAATTGTTCTTCTTGTGCAAAATTTTAAGCAAATTAAGGTAAAACTCTGGCTTCTGGGGACATATAAGTCCATATCGGGCGAAATATATATATGGGAGCTATATCTAAATCTGAACCGATTTCTTCCAAAATCAATAGGGATCTATTCTGAGCCAAAACACATACTTGTGCCAAATTTGAAGTCGATTTGACTAAAACTGCGACCTAGACTTTAATTACAAAAATGTGTTCACGGACAGACGGACATGGCTATATCGACTCAGGAGCCCACCCTGAGAATTTTTGCCAAAGACACCATGTGTCTATCTCGTCACCTTCTGGGTATTGCAAACATATGCACTAACTTATAATACCCTGTTCCACAGTGTGGAGCAGGGTATAAATATGGGAAACATTTAAATCTGAAGCAATTTTAAGGAAACTTCGCAAAAGTTTATATATGATTTATCGCTCGATATATATGTATTAGAAGTTTAGGAAAATTAGAATCATTTTTACAACTTTTCGACTAAGCAGTGGCGATTTAACAAGGAGCATGTTGGTATTTTGACCATTTTTGTCGAAATCGGAAAAACATATATGTGGGAGCTATATCTAAATCTGAGCCGATTTCAATCACATTTGGCACACATGACTATACTACCAATTGTACTCCTTGTCCAAAATGTCAAGCTAATCGGGATAAAACTCTGGTTTCTGGGTCCATATAAGTGAATATCGGGCGCAAGATATATATGGGAGCTATATCTAAATCTGAATCGATTTCAATCAAATTTGGCACGCATAGCTACAATGCTGTGCAAAATTTCAACCAAATTGGGCCAAAACTCTGGCTTCTGGGGCCATATAAGTCCATATCGGGCGAAAAATATATATGGAAGCTATATCTAAATCTTAACCGATTTCAATCAAATTTTGCACACTTGACTATACATTTAAGTGTTATGTTTGTACAAAATTTCAAGCAAATCGGTATAAAACTCTGGCTGCTGGGTCCATATTAGTGCATATTGGGCGAAAGGTGTATGTGGGAGCTATATCTAAATCTGAACCGATTTCTTCCAAAATCAATAGAGTTCTATTCTGACCCAAATTAGGAACATGTGCCAAATTTGAAGGCGATTGGACTTAAATTGCGACCTAGACTTTGATCACAAAAATGTGTTCACAGACAGACGGACGGACGGACGGACAGAAGGACAGACGGACATGGTTATATCGACTCAGGGACCCACCCTGAGCATTATTGCCAAAGGCACCATATGTCTATCTCATCTCATTCTGGGTGTTACAAACATATGCACTAACTTATAATACCCTGTTCCACAGTGTGGCGCAGGGTATAAAAAATAATAGCAACTGTTGAATTTCTAAGTACTAAGGAGACACATATTAAAGTGTTTTTATCTGCAAACATAAAATTTTATAAATATATAAAAATCATATAGAGACATATTAAGTGTCTCATAACATTTTAATGGCTCTACACAATGTCCATTTATAATGAAGTCATAAAGACTGCCACTCAATTACCTTCAAAACACTACAAACTCTCATAAAAAAACCGAAAAAGTTTCCTCATATTATATAAATGCCTTTTTGTCCTATTTACTTATAGAATCTATAACATCTTCACTTACATTTCATTTAATACTAAATCAGAACAAAAAATATAAAACTCCCAACTCCCATAGCAACCCATTTGCAAAACTTTCTTAATTTAAATTTAAAACAAAACTGTTACCATATTTTCTACACGCTAGTTAGCAATAACTATCCCAAAGTGCTCGCAAAGATAGTGAGGCTAGCGAGAAAGTCAGTACAAAAAAAAAAAAACAAAAAAAAAAGAAACTTAATTTCAAAATAAAAACTTTTTAATTTGTTACAAAATTTGCTTCACATTCAACAGCATCCTTTCGTATTAAATTTATGGACAAAGAGTAAAATTAGTAGAACAAGCAAACCAACTGACAGCACAAAAAAAAAAAAACAAATACCCCATGTTGTTCATTTGTAAAGATAATCTGTGGGAATTGTAACAAATCCTTGGTTAGAATTTTGTTTGAATTTCAAAAACCTCTGCAAGGTTTTTGGAAACACAGCGAAAGAGAGAGAGAGAGAGTGAAGAAAAGAATACTGAACAATGTAAAATACACATGTATGGGGCGATTCATCTCACTTATTAAAGCGCGCCCCAAAATATGCCACACTATTTAATTAATAGGAAATAAAACTAACGCTGCAACATAGGAGAGTGAGAATCTATGCAACTTTCATGCCAGTCCATATTAAAACTGAAATAGATTTCCCAAACAGACACATTGAAAAGAATAATGTGTTGAAAAAAATTTTCCACGAAAACAATAAAAGTACATGTGCATATCGATCTTAAGATTAATTGTGAACGAAAGTATTTTCGATTTTCTCAACATATGCTTGCTGCGCGAAAATTGCCCAAAAAAACACATTTTTAAAATAAATTTTATCAATTTTCCTTCTTGGTGAAAATTCATTTGTATTCACGTTGTGGCTACACTCATGTCCGTCGAATTGTTTCCTATGGTGTCCAATTGCACCCATTGTAGTGTTGACAGCATTGACCGAGAAACATTATTGCCACAAAAGAAGACGGTGGCATTCCTAGAGTAGCAGAAAACATTTTTTTTTTTTGCCAAATGAAAGAAAAAAATAAAGAATACATGCATCCCATGCAAACAATTTTGTGGAATTTCTTAAGCATTTAATTTAAAATATCTTATTAAGAGATAAAATTTTGAACCATTTTCGAAAAAAAACTATAATGAGAGAATGCTAAAAAAATGTCTATAAATTTCTATAACTTCGTTGAAATTTTATTTTTATAGAGAAGTTCGTCGAAATTTTATTTTTATAGAGAAGTTCGTTGAAATTTTATTTTTATAGAAAATTTCGTCGACATTTGTTTTTTATAGAAAATTTCTTCAAAATTTTATTTTGATGGAAAATTTGGTCACAATTTTATTTTTATAGAAAATTCCATCGGAATCTTACTTTTATAGTAAATTTCCCCAAAATTTTATTTTTATAGAAAATTTTCTCAAACTTTTAATTCCGTCAAAATTTTGTTTTGAAAGAAAATTTTGTCGATTTTTTTTTTATAAAAATAAAATTTTTTTTATAAAAATAATTTTTTTTATAAAAATAAAAATTTAGTCGAAATTCTTTTTATAAAAATAATTTTTTTTATAAAAATAAAAATTTAGTCGAAATTTTTTTTGTAAAAATATTTTTTTTTATAATTTTTTTTTTTTTTTAAATAAAATTTTTTTATAAAAATAATATTTTTTTTATAAAAATATTTTTTTTTTTTTATACAAATAATTTTTTTTTTATAAAAATAAAATTTCGACAAAATTTTCTTTCAAAATAAAATTTTGACGGAATTTTCTATACAACTAAAAATTCGAGAAAATTTTCTATACAACTAAAATTTTGGGGAAATTTTCTTTAAAAGTAAGATTCCCATGGAATTTTCTATAAAATAAAATTTTGATCACATTTTCTATAAAAAAAAATTTGAAGACATTTTCTATAAAAATAAAATTTAAAAAAAAATTATTTTCATAAAAAATTTCTATTAAAAAACTTTCGACGAAATTTTCTATAAAAATAAAACTCGATTTTTCATTTTTATGGAAATTTCCTCGAAAAAATTTTTGATAGAAAATTTCTTCGAAATAGAAGAAAAGTTATTGTTCCTGTTTCGTCGAAATCTTATTTTTTTATAAAAAAATTTCCCAACTATTTTTTTATATGTTTATTATAAAATGTTCATTATAAAAAAAATTCGACGATATTTTACAAAAAAAAAATAAATTTCGAGACAATTTTCTAACAAAAAAAATCTATACATATACAAATTCGAGCAAATTTTCTAAAAAATAATAATATTTCGAAAAAATTTTCTATCAAAACAAAATTTCGACTAAATTTTGTATAAAAATAAAATTTCGAGGAAATTTCCTATAAAAAAACTTGACGAAATATTCTATAAAAATTTAAACTCGTAAATACTTTCTGTAAAAGTAAAATATAAAAACAATATTTATTTTCTATTATAATTAACAAAATAAATCTAAGAATAAAAATAAAATTTTACAAAATTTTGTATAAAAACAAAATTTCGATAAAACTTCCTATAAAACTTGAAAAATTTTGACAAAATTTTTAACAGCAATAAAAATTTGACGAAATTTTTGAGGAAGTTTTATTTAAAAAAAAATATGTTTAGGAAATTTTCTGTAAAAATAAAATTTTGAAAAAGTAATCTGTAAAAATAAAATGTTGAGCTTTTTTCTATAAGAATTAAATTTTGAGGTAATTTTTTATAAAAATAAAAATTCGAGGAAATTTTCTATAAAAATAACAACTTGACGAAATATTCTTTAGAAATTGAAACTCGAAAATACTTTATATAACAGTAAACTTAAAAAAATCAAAAACAATATTTATTTTCTATTATAATTAACAAAATAAACATAAGAATAAAAATAAAATTTGGACAAAATTTTGTATAAAAACAAAATTTCGATAAAACTTTCTATAAAACTAAAAATTTTGACAAAATTTTTAACAACAATAAAATGTTTACGAAATTTTTTAGGAAGCTTTATTTAAAAAAAATATATTTTTAGAAAATTTTCTGTAAAAATAAAATTTTGAAGAAATTTTATGTAAAAATAAAATTTTGAGATTATTTTCTATAAGAATTAAATTTTGAGGTAATTTTCTATAAAAATACAATTTCGAGGAAATTTTCAATAAAAATAAAAACTTGACGAAATGTCCTATAAAAATTGAAACTCGAAAATACTTTCTATAAAAGTAAAATATAAAAACAATATTTATTTTCTATTATAATTAACAAAATAAATATATGAATAAAAATAAAATTTGGACAAAATTTTGTATAAAAACAAAATTTCGATAAAACTTTCTATAAAGCTAAAAATTTTGACAAAATTTTTAACAACAATAAAATTTTGACGAAATTTTTGCGGAAGTTTTATTTAAAAAAAATATGTTTAGGAAATTTTCTGTTAAAATCAAATTTTGAAGAAATGTTCTGTAAAAATAAAATTTTGAGATTAGTTTCTATAAAAATTAAATTTTGAGGTAATAAAAACGAAATGTTCTATAAAAATTGAAACTCGAAAATACTTTCTATAAAAGTAAAATATAAAAACAATATTTTCTTAAATAAATAACAAAATAAATATAAGAAAAAAATTAAATTTGGACAAAATTTTGTATAAAAACAAAATTTCGATAAAACTTTCTATAAAACTAAAAATTTTTAACAACAATAAAATTTTGACGAAATTTTTGAGGAAGTTTTATTTTAAAAAAAATATGTTTAGGAAATTTTCTGTAAAAATAAAATTTTGAGGTTATTTCCTATAAAAATCAAATTTGAGGTAATTTTTAAAAATAAAATTTCGAGGAAATTTCCTATACAAATAAAAACTTGACGAAATGTTCTATAAAAATTGAAACTCGAAAATACTTTCTATAAAAGTAAAAAAAGGAAAAACAATATTTATTTTCTATTATAATTAACAAAACAAATAAAAGAATAAAAATAAAATTTCAACAAAATTTTCTATTAAAGCAAAATTTCGACTTAACTTTCTATAAAAATAAAAATTTTGACAAAGTTTTTCTACAAAAATAAAATTTCGACGAAATTTTCTTTTAAAACTTCATACAAAAATAAAGAAGATTTTTATAAAATTTTGAGAAAATTTTCTATAAAAATAAAATTTTGAGGTAATTTTCTATAAAAATACAATTTTGATGAAATTTTCTAAAAAATTAAAAAAAACTTGATGAAATTTTCTATAAAAATAAAATTTTGTTTTGCTTGTTCTTTATTATTGTTTTAATTTCAGCTTAAAAATATGCGTTGAATAAACTACAAGAGTAATTTAAGAAACATAGGAGAAGTATATTCACATTTTACTTTTTCTCTGTTGGTTAAGCTACTCTTGCAGTTTGGTCAACGCATGGTTTTAAGTTGAGATCAAAACAAACTCGACGAAATTTTCTATAAAAATAAAATTTTGACGATATTTTCTATAAAAATAAAATTTCAACGAAATTTTCTACAAAAATAAAATTTGTATAAAAATACAATTTTAGAGGAAATTTTCTTTAAAATAAAAATTCGAGAATTTTTTTTTTTTTTTTAAATAAAATTTTGAGGAAAATTTTGTGTAAAAATAAAATTTTGAGGAAATTTTGTATAATTTTTATAAATTTTCTGTTTCGAGTTAATTTACCATAAAATTAAAATTTTTAAGGAAACTTTCGATAAATATAAAATTTAGAGGATTGGGGGAATTTTCTATAAAAATAAAAATTCGACAATTTCGAAATTTTCTATAAAAATGAAATTTCGACAATTTCGATATTTTCTAAAATACTAAAAGAAAATGTTTAAATAAGAAAATTTTTACGAATCTTTTTAAGAACAAAATTTTACGAAATTTTCAGTTAACAAAAATACAATAATTAAATTTTTCTACAAAATTAAATTTTTACGAAATCTTCTTTAAATTAAGAATATTAAAAGAAACCCTTTGCATAAAAATAAAATTTTCTGTAGAAATAAAATTTCGATATTTTCTACTAAAATTAAATTTAAATTTAATATAATATAATAATAATAACAGGATATTGACGGAGTTTTCGGTAAAAAAAAAAAAACAAAAATTTAAAATATTTTCATTGATGCACACAATACAATATTAAGTATTTATAACCACATTTTCGATTGGGGCCACTGATTGGTATCATAACAGGACATAAGACACTTGGGAAACACATGGTGATAATAGGACTTAAAGACGATGATATCTGCAGATGGTGCCTGGACCCGGAGGACTCGTACCACTTCCTGTGCCAGTGTCCAGCTTTATCCTTTAGAAGAAACAAGATACTGGGCTCCTTTTTCTTTCAGGCTCTCACTGGTCTGCGGGAGTGCAGCTTAAGGAACATACTTGCATTCATCAGGGCCTCTGGTTGGTTGTTCTGAGATTTCTTTCAAAGAGAACGATCAGGAGGAAACTTTGGGACAAAGCAGACCGCATCGGGAGGAAGAAGATGGAATGATTACATCGAGGAATCACAATGGACCTAGACTGGTCTAAGTGGACATCAATTTCAACACAAAAATTGATGTCATCCTCTACAACCTAACCACATGTTAAATTTTCAAACAAAAATTGTTGCGCGGTAATTCGTTTGTTTTAATTTGTGGCTGAAGTTTATTACGCGACAACTTTGTTCAATTTATCAACGAAATATATTTATTCATTGAGTTTGTTAAAAAAACGTGACTTTTAAACTATAATTCGTCCTTCATTTGAATTCTACATTTGCGCGGTTTCCATTTTTTTACTAGGACAACTTTATGTGTTTCCCTTTAACAAATCACGTTGTTATAGAAATTGTAAAACTTTGATTTTTTTTCTCAACTACAAAGGAGAAAATGAAACTGAAAGATAAATACAAAATGCCTTTACAGAAGCGCAACGAGAGGGCACGTAAGAAACATGGCATCCATACTATAATCAAAATAATCTGAATTGGGGGATAGAGAGCGATAGAACATGGACTTGTAAAGAACCTTCATAGCATGAAATAATTTGTAAGACAAAGAGAATTTTGGACTTAAAAAACCAAATTTTTAAATAAGAAATTCGTTGGTAAATTTTGACAAGGATTTTTAGATATTTTTTGAAAAATTTAGGTTTTATAGCTGCTATATAGAAATTTTCAATAAAATTTTACTTATATAGAAAACTTCGTCAAAATTTAATTTTTATAAAAAATTTCGTAAAAATTTTATTTTTATAGAAAATTTTCTCGAAATTTTATTTTCATAGAAAATTACGTCGAAATTTTTCTTTTATTGAAAATTTCGTCTAAAATTTTTATTTTACCAAAAATTTCTTCAAAATTTTATTTTTAAAGAAAATTTGATAGAAAATTTATTTTTATAGAAAATATCATAGACATTTAATTTTTATAGAAAATTTGATAGAAATTTTATCTTTTAGAAAATTTCATAAAAATTTTATAGAAATTTTATTTTTAAAGACAATCTCATAGATTGTCGTCGAAATTTTTCTTTTATTGAAAATTTCGTCCAAAATTTTTATTTATAAAAAATTTCTTTAAAATTTTATTTTTAAAGAAAATTTCATGGAAATTTTATTTTTATAGAAAATTTCATAGAAATTTTATTTCTATAGAAAATTTCATAGAAATTTTATTTTTATAGAATATTTCATAGAAATTTTATTTTTATAGAAAATTTCATAGAAATTTTATTTTTATAGAAAATTTCATACAAATTTTATAGAAAATTTTATTTTTAAAGACAATCTAATAGAAATTTCGTGGAAATTTTCCTTTATAGAAAATTTTGTTGAAATTTTATTTTTATAGAAAATTTCGTCGAAATATTATTTTCAAAGAAAATTTCATAGGCATTTTATTTTTATAGAACATTTCATAGGCATTTTATTTTTATAGAAAATTTCATAGGCATTTTATTTTTATAGAAAATTTCATAGAAATTTTATTTTTATAGAAATTTCATAAAAATTATATAGAAATTTTATTTTTAAAGACAATCTCATACAAATTTCGTCGAAATTTTTCCTTTATAAAAAATTTGGTTGAAATTTTATTTTTATAGAAAATTTCGTCGAAATATTATTTTTAAAGAAAATTTCATAGGCATTTTATTTTTATAGAAAATTTCATTGAAATTTCATTTTTATAGAAAATTTCATAGAAATTTTATTTTTATAGAATATTTCATAAAAATTTTATAGAAAATTTTATTTTAAAGACAATCTCATAGAAATTTCGTCGAAATTTTCCTTTATAGAAAATTTTGTTAAAATTTTATTTTTTTTTTTAAATTTCGTCGAAATATTATTTTTATAGAAATGTTGGTCAAAAAAATATTATAGAAAAAATAGGGGAAATCTAATTTCTATAGAAAATTTTGTTGAAAGTGTGTTTTTATAGAGAATTTCATATAAATTTTATTTTTAAAGAAAATTTCATAGATATTTTGTTTTATAAGAAATTTCATAGAAATTTTACATTTGCGCGGTTTCCATTTTTTTACTAGGACAACTTTATGTGTTTCCCTTTAACAAATCACGTTGTTATAGAAATTGTAAAACTTTGATTTTTTTTCTCAACTACAAAGGAGAAAATGAAACTGAAAGATAAATACAAAATGCCTTTACAGAAGCGCAACGAGAGGGCACGTAAGAAACATGGCATCCATACTATAATCAAAATAATCTGAATTGGGGGATAGAGAGCGATAGAACATGGACTTGTAAAGAACCTTCATAGCATGAAATAATTTGTAAGACAAAGAGAATTTTGGACTTAAAAAACCAAATTTTTAAATAAGAAATTCGTTGGTAAATTTTGACAAGGATTTTTAGATATTTTTTGAAAAATTTAGGTTTTATAGCTGCTATATAGAAATTTTCAATAAAATTTTACTTATATAGAAAACTTCGTCAAAATTTAATTTTTATAAAAAATTTCGTAAAAATTTTATTTTTATAGAAAATTTTCTCGAAATTTTATTTTCATAGAAAATTACGTCGAAATTTTTCTTTTATTGAAAATTTCGTCTAAAATTTTTATTTTACCAAAAATTTCTTCAAAATTTTATTTTTAAAGAAAATTTGATAGAAAATTTATTTTTATAGAAAATATCATAGACATTTAATTTTTATAGAAAATTTGATAGAAATTTTATCTTTTAGAAAATTTCATAAAAATTTTATAGAAATTTTATTTTTAAAGACAATCTCATAGATTGTCGTCGAAATTTTTCTTTTATTGAAAATTTCGTCCAAAATTTTTATTTATAAAAAATTTCTTTAAAATTTTATTTTTAAAGAAAATTTCATGGAAATTTTATTTTTATAGAAAATTTCATAGAAATTTTATTTCTATAGAAAATTTCATAGAAATTTTATTTTTATAGAATATTTCATAGAAATTTTATTTTTATAGAAAATTTCATAGAAATTTTATTTTTATAGAAAATTTCATACAAATTTTATAGAAAATTTTATTTTTAAAGACAATCTAATAGAAATTTCGTGGAAATTTTCCTTTATAGAAAATTTTGTTGAAATTTTATTTTTATAGAAAATTTCGTCGAAATATTATTTTCAAAGAAAATTTCATAGGCATTTTATTTTTATAGAACATTTCATAGGCATTTTATTTTTATAGAAAATTTCATAGGCATTTTATTTTTATAGAAAATTTCATAGAAATTTTATTTTTATAGAAATTTCATAAAAATTATATAGAAATTTTATTTTTAAAGACAATCTCATACAAATTTCGTCGAAATTTTTCCTTTATAAAAAATTTGGTTGAAATTTTATTTTTATAGAAAATTTCGTCGAAATATTATTTTTAAAGAAAATTTCATAGGCATTTTATTTTTATAGAAAATTTCATTGAAATTTCATTTTTATAGAAAATTTCATAGAAATTTTATTTTTATAGAATATTTCATAAAAATTTTATAGAAAATTTTATTTTAAAGACAATCTCATAGAAATTTCGTCGAAATTTTCCTTTATAGAAAATTTTGTTAAAATTTTATTTTTTTTTTTAAATTTCGTCGAAATATTATTTTTATAGAAATGTTGGTCAAAAAAATATTATAGAAAAAATAGGGGAAATCTAATTTCTATAGAAAATTTTGTTGAAAGTGTGTTTTTATAGAGAATTTCATATAAATTTTATTTTTAAAGAAAATTTCATAGATATTTTGTTTTATAAGAAATTTCATAGAAATTTTATTTTTAAAGAAAATTTCATAGAAATTTTATTTTGAAAGAAAATTTCATAGAAATTTTATTTTTAAAGAAAATTTCATAGAAATTTTATTTTTAAATTTTGTTTTTAAAGAAAATTTCATAGAAATTTTATTTTTAAAGAAAATTTCATATAAATTTTATTTTTAAAGAAAATTTCATATAAATTTTATTTTTAAAGAAAATTTCATATAAATTTTATTTTTAAAGAAAATTTCATATAAATTTTATTTTAAAGGAAATTGCAAAAAAAAGTTTGCTTTTATAGAAAATACGTTGAAATTAAATTTTTATAGAAAATTTCGTCGAAAGAAAATTTGATATAAATTAATTTCGTCGAAAGAAAAATTGGTATAAATAAATTTGATATCATTTATATAGAAAAATTCGTCGAAATTTTATTTTTAAAGAAAATTTTGTTGAAATTTAATTTTTATAGAAAATTTCATTGAAATTTTATTTTTATAGAAAATTTCGTTGAAATTATATTTTTATAGAAAATTTCGTTGAAATTTTGTTTTTATAGAAAATTTCATAGAAATTTTATTTTAAATGAAAATTTCGTCAAAATTTTATTCTTGTGTAAAATTTTGTCAAAATTTTATTTTTTATAGAAAATTTTGTAAAATTTTTGATTTTATAGAAAATGTTGTTGAAAATTTTATTTTTATAGAAAATTATTTTGTCAAAACTTTATTGAAGCTTAAAAAATGAGGTTAGAATTTTTGTTTTATAAAAAAAAAATGTTTAATAATTTTTGGTTGTTACAAGTGCAAGAAAAAAGTGTTAATCTCCATATTTTGTTTTGTTTTTTTTTTATGTTTTATTATATAGAAATTTTATATTATATAGAAATTTTATTTTTAAAGACAATCTCATAGAAATTTCGTCGAAATTTTCCTTTATAAAAAATTTTGTTGAAATTTTATTTTTATAGAAAATTTCGTCGAAATATTATTTTTAAAGAAAAATTCATAGGCATTTTATTTTTATAGAAAATTCCATAGAAATTTCATTTTTATAGAAAATTTCATAGAAATTTTATTTTTATAGAAAATTTCATAGAAATTTTATTTTTATAGAAAATTTCATAAAAATCTTATAGAAATTTTTATTTTTAAAGACAATCTCATAGAAATTTCGTCGAAATTTTCCTTTATAGAAAATTTTGTTGAAATTTAATTTTTTTAGAAAATTTCGTCGAAATATTATTTTTATAGAAATGTTGGTCAAAAAAAAATTTTATAGAAAAAATAGGCGAAATCTAATTTCTATAGAAAATTTTGTTGAAAGTGTGTTTTTATAGAGAATTTCATATAAATATTATTTTTAAAGAATATTTCATAGATATTTTGTTTTATAAGAAATTTCATAGACATTTTATTTTTAGAGAATATTTCGTTGAAATTCCTTTTTTTATAGAATATTGCGTTGAAATTTTATTTTAATAGAAAGTTTCATAGAAATTTTGTTTTTAAAGAAAATTTCATAGAAATTTTATTTTTAAAGAAAATTTCATAGAAATTTTATTTTTAAAGAAAATTTCATAGAAATTTTATTTTTAAAGAAAATTTCATAGAAATTTTATTTTTAAATTTTGTTTTTAAAGAAAATTTCATATAAATTTTATTTTTAAAGAAAATTTCATATAAATTTTATTTTTAAAGAAAATTTCATATAAATTTTATTTTTAAAGAAAATTTCATAGAAATTTTATTTTTAAAGAAAATTTAATAGAAATTTTATTTTTAAATAAAATTTCATAGAAATTTTATTTTAAAGGAAATTGCAAAGAAAGTTTGCTTTTATAGAAAATACGTTGAAATTAAATTTTTAATAGAAAATTTCATCGAAAGAAAATTTGATATAAATTAATTTCGTCGAAAGAAAAATTGGTATAAATAAATTTGATATCATTTATATAGAAAAATTCGTCGAAATTTTATTTTTAAAGAAAATTTTGTTGAAATTTAATTTTTATAGAAAATTTCATTAAAATTTTATTTTTATAGAAAATTTCGTTGAAATTATATTTTTATAGAAAATTTCGTTGAAATTTTATTTTTATAGAAAATGTTGTTGAAAATTTTATTTTTATAGAAAATTATTTTGTCAAAACTTTATTGATGCTTAAAAAAATGAGGTTAGAATTTTTGTTTTATAAAAAAAAATGTTTAATAATTTTTGGTTGTTACAGGTGCAAGAAAACAGTGTTAATCTCCACATTTTGTTTTGTTTTTTTTTTATTTTTTGTACGATATATGTCAGCATTATATGCAGTTTCTACTATCCGATTTATTCGCGCTTTAATTGGAAAAAAAGGAAAGCAATATGACAAAAATATATTCTGCATGTCAGATTTTTTTTGTATCGCCATGATTAAATTTCATTTATCAACATTTATTGTCATTCACTTGTCTTTCCAGTCTCACACATATTAAATTAACCACCAAAAAGTCATGTAAATACAAAACGTTTTGCATGAAGCTTTTCTTTTGTGTCATTTTTCCCGCATATTCCAATTCTTCTTTTTTTCTTGTGGTGGCATAAATAAAATGGCAGCCCTTGTATATGCAAAAAAATAAAGGAAATATTGCAAATATTCGTAACAGCAACAACATCTGATGTCATTCATTGAATACCAAAAAATGAAATAAAATTCAATTATTTCCTTTTTCAAAGAGGGAAATGAAATTAAATGAACAAAGGAGTTGTTCGTGACGCATACTCATATTCTCAATTCCACTAACACAGCAGACCGCTTGCAACGCAGTTGAAGTTGGTTATATAAATATGCTACATATTTGCTCAATATTGATGGGGGAATTTTAACAATTTGGAGTTCTTCGAATCAAATTAAATACAAAGAAAGTCGAGTGATGACTTCCCAAAGTTGTTTCAATTCATTTGTTTTATCACAAAGTCATAAGATTGTACAAAAAGAGGGTTAAACGGAGAAACACCTTAAGATTCAGGGAACTTTGGGAAATTTCTTCGAAGGGATGGTCCATGATTATTGAAAAATAAAAAAATAAAAACTGTATTATCACAGCCCTAAGTGACTGATTATATCTACCTCTTATCTTCGGGTATAGTATAACATTGTTGTGGGTGATACAATTTTAATTGACACTAACGAGCGATCCTTTAATGCCCTCTTTAATTTTATTCTATAATTTAACTGCTTATTTTTTACTTACATGTTTTAGATTTCAAATTTGAATTATTACTAACGTACCTGTAAAATATAAAAAAAAAAACGAATTAATAACTCTTAGGCAGTATGTTAATTTTGTATAATAAATATACAATTAAGAAATTTACGAGCATATTAGGAATATTAACATGAAATTTCATTATGTGATAACATGACAGTTAGTACAAATGTACTCAGACCGAATCAGTTTTTTAAATTCTAATCTGGCACTCAATGCCTTTTATTTGTACTCTTCTAATTTTGCTACATCTAACAATTATGATAATATATAATAATTTATAATATAATATAATTGTTAATACAATAGTTTTTACCTGTTGTCAGATAAAATTCTAAGATGAAATATATAAATAACTCAAAAGAAAGAGAAATTTTTATGTCTTGTGATAGCTCGTAGAAATCGACAATGGAGGACCATGGGTCGTATGAAAAACTTTAATAAGAACACTGGTGCGTATTATTGATATTAAAATAGGTTCGACCATGGGTCGTATGATACATTTTAATAAGAACAATTATACATATCATTGATATTAAAATATAGAACATATCAATATAATTTTGACAACATTTTTTATAGAAATAAAATTTTGAAAAAATTTTCTATAGAAATAAAATTTTGACAAAATTTTCTATAGAAATAAAATTGTGACAAAATTTTCTATAGAAATAAAATTTTGACAAAATTTTCTATAGAAATAAAATTTTGCCAACATTTTCTATAGATATAAAATTTTGACTAAATTTTCCATGGAAATACAATTTTTTCAAATTTCCTAAGGAAATAAAATTTTTGCAAAATTTTCTATACAAATAAAATTTTGACAAAATTTTCTATAGAAATAAAATTTTGACAAAATTTTGTATAGAAATAAATTGTTGACAAAATTTTCTATAGAAATAAAATTTTGACAAAGTTTTCTATAGAAATAAAATTTTGAGAACATTTTCGATAGAAATAAAATTTTGACAATTTTTTTTATAGAAATAAAATCTTGACAGAATTTTTTATAGAAATAAAATTTTGCCAACATTTTCTATACAAATAAAATTTTGACAAAATTTTCTATAGAAATAAAATCTTAACAGAATTTTCTATAGAAATAAAATTGTGACAACATTTTCTATAGAAATACAATTTTGCTAACATTTTCTATAGAAAAAAACTTTTGATAAAATTCCTATAGAAATAAAATTGTGACAAAATTTTCTATAGAAATAAATTTTTGAGAAAACTTTCTACATCAAATTTTGGCAAAATTTTCTATAGAAATAAAATTTTGAGAAAATTTTCTATAGAAATAAAATTTTGAAAAAAATTTCTATAGAAATAAAATTTTGACAAACTTTTCTATAGAAATAAAATTTTGAGAAAATTTTCTATAGAAATAAAATTTTGAAAAAATTTTCTATAGAAATAAAATTTTGACAAAATTTTTTATAGAAGTAAAATTTTGAGAAAGTTTTCTATAGGAATAAAATTTTGAGAAAATTTTCTATAGAAATAAAATTTGGCGAAATTTTATATAGAAACCAAATCTTGAAAACATTTTCTATAGAAATAAAATTTTGACAAAATTTTCTATAGAAATAAAATTGTGACAAAATTTTCTATAGAAATAAATTTTTGAGAAAATTTTCTATAGAAATAAAATGTTGGCAAAATTTTCTATAGAAATAAAATTTTGACATAATTTCTAAGAAATAAAATTTTGACAAAATTTTCTATAGAAATAAAATTTTGACAAAATTTTCTATAGAAATAAAATTTTGACAAAATTTTTTATAGAAGTAAAATTTTGAGAAAGTTTTCTATAGGAATAAAATTTTGAGAAAATTGTCTATAGAAATAAAATTTGGCGAAATTTTATATAGAAACCAAATCTTGAAAAAATTTTCTATAGAAATAAAATTTTGACAAAATTTTCTATAGAAATAAAATTTGACAAAATTTTCTATAGAAATAAAATGTTGACAAAATTTTTTATAGAAATAAAATTTGACAAAATTTTCTATAGAAATAAACTTTTGATAAAATTTCTATAGGAATAAAATTGTGACAAAATTTTCTATAGAAATAAATTTTTGAGAAAATTTTCTATAGAAATAAAATGTTGGCAAAATTTTCTATAGAAATAAAATTTTGACATAATTTCTAAGAAATAAAATTTTGACAAAATTTTCTATAGAAATAAAATTTTGACAAAATTTTCTATAGAAATAAAATTTTGAGAAAATTTTCCATAGAAATAAAATTTTGAGAAAATTTTCTATAGAAATAAAATTTTGAAAAAATTTTCTATATAAATAACATTTTGAGAATATTTTCTATAGAAATAAAATTTTGACAAAATTTTCTATAGAAATAAAGTTTTGACAAAATTTTATATAGAAATAAAATTTTGACAAAATTGTCTGTAGAAAAAAGTTTTAACAAAATTTTCTATAGAAATAAAATTGTGACAAAATTTTCTATAGAAATAAAATTTTGCCAACATTTTCTATAGAAATAAAATTTTAACAAACTTTTCTATAGAAATAAAATTTTGCCAACATTTTCTATAGAAATAGAATTTTGACAAAATTTTCTATAGAAATACAATTTTTTATAAAAAGTTCTATAGAAATAAAATTTAGACAAAATTTTCTATAGAAATAAAATTTTGACAAAATTTTCTATAGAAATAAAATGTTGACAAAATTTTCTACAGAAATAAAATTTTGAAAACATTTTCTATAGAAATAAAATTTTGACAATTTTTTTTTTATAGAAATAAAATCTTGACAGAATTTTTTATAGAAATAAAATTTTGCCAACATTTTCTATAGAAATAAAATTTAGACAAAATTTGCTATAGAAATAAAATTTTGCCAACATTTTATATAGAAATAGCATTTTGACTAAATTTTCTATAGAAATACAAATTTTGACAAAATTTTCTATAGAAATAAAATTTTGACAAAATTTTCTATAGAAATAAAATTTTGACAAAATTTTCTTTAGAAATAAAATTTTGACAAAACTTTCTATAGAAATAAAATTTTGACAAAATTTTCTATAGAAAGAAAATTTTGCCAACATTGTCTATAGAAATAAAATTTTGACAAAAATTTTCTACAGAAATAAAATTTTGACAAAATTTTCGATAAAAATAAAATTTTGAAAAAAAATTCTATAGAAATACAATTTTGACAAAATTTTCTATAGAAATAAAATTTTGACAAAATTTTCTATAGAAATAAAATTTTGAGAAAATTTTCTATAGAAATAAAATTTTGACAAAATTTTCTATAGAAATAAAATTTTGATAAAATTTCTATAGAAATAAAATTTTCATAAAATATTTTGATGTACGATATTTCAAGAAAATCGGTTGATAAACACGCTAACTATGGCCAAATCGGGGATAAATATATATGGCTGCTATAACTAAATCTGAACCGATTTTTTCCAAAACCAATAGCGATTGTCTCTGTCCCAAGACACGGCCCTATGCCAAATTTGAAGACGATCGGACTTAAATTGCGAGCTGTACTTTGTGCACAAAATTACATTTACAGACAGACGGACAGACAGACAACCAGAAGGACATCGCTAAATCGACTCAGAATTTAATTCTAAGCCGATCGCTATACTAAAAGATGGGTCTATGACCACTATTTCTTGGCGTTACATACAAATCCACAAACTTGTTATATCCTGTACCACAGTAGTGGTGAAGGGTATAAAAATGTTGGCAAAATTTTCTGTAGAAATAAATTTTTGAGAAAATTTTCTATAGAAATAAAATTTTGACAAAATTTTCTATAGAAATAAAATTTTGACAAAATTTTCTATAGAAATAAAATTTTGACAAAATTTTCTAAGAAATAAAATTTTGAGAAAATTTTCTATAGAAATAAAATTTTGATAAAATTTCTATAGAAATAAAATTGTGACAAAATTTTCTATAGAAATACAAATTTTGACAAAATTTTCTATAGAAATAAAATTTTGACAAAATTTTCTATAGAAATACAAATTTTGACAAAATTTTCTATAGAAATACAAATTTTGACAAGATTTTCTATAGAAATAAAATTTTCACAAACATTTCCATAAAAATAAAATTTTGAAAAAAATTTCTATAGAAATAAAATTTTGCAAAAATTTTCTAAGAAATAAAATTTTGAGAAAATTTTCTATAGAAATAAAATTTTAAGAAAATTTTTTTATAGAAATTAAATTTTGACCGAAGATTGTTTTAAATCTGGTAGTTTTTGGTAAAAATATGTTTAAATTTTGCTATATAATTTTTGGCACGAATGGCAACCCTATTAGGGACCTTAAGTCGTATGATAAATTTAAATTAGGACATTGTTGCGTATAATTCATATTAAATTGGCTATGATAATATATTCCACAGAATCGGGATGAAAACTAGAGGTTATTAGGATATTGAGTAGTTAAATTAATACACACATTTAATATCACTAATTGACATATGAAATTTTTATTGTTGAAAAAGAATAAGTTTTAAATTTTTTTCTTCACATTTTAGTAGCAGACTTTCAATTGAAATTCAGAAGATTTTGCAATCAGTATTGAAATTATGAAGAAAACATATGTGCTGTAGTTTCTTCGTTTGGTTAACTTGTTTCTTTTTTTCCTTCATAGTTCATTTAACATGTAAAACTCATTTGCGTATATAGTCAAACAACTTTGGTATTTCTGGGCTTTGTGCTTCGGCAGTTTTTTTTTTTTTTTTTTGTTATTGTTGCTGATTGTTTTCGCATTTGTGGATATGTCCAAAGGGTGATTTGACAAAATTGATGAAAACCAAAATAGTTGAGTTAGTCTAAGAATAGGTTCTTAAGTGCAGGAAATAAATTTCCATAAAGGGGAAAAAGTAATTTTTTTGTTGTTGCCTAAAATTTAACACTGTTGCATATTGTTGCAATATTTGAAAATTTTTTTTTGATTCATATAAAGGTTTTTACCTATTTTTGCCTTTAAAACTAGTATATATAACTAATATAAATGTATATTTTCAATAAGAGTCTCATTTGTTGTAATATCTCCTGTGATAAAATCTCATTAAATGGATTGTTTTTATTAACTAAAATAAATAAAGAGGAGTATGAAAACTGAAACTGAAACATTGTTGCATTAAGAAAATTAAGTTTTTCATTTAGAAAATAAAAACGAAAGACAAATAAAAAATACAAACATTTATGGAACTAACATGGTAATAAATGCAACATTTGGTATGACACAAGCCAATTTCCCATCTTCCTAAAGCCTATTGTCTTTGGTAGCAACCATTTAAATGTTAAAAATTCTTCTAAAGCTATAAGTTCCCACTTGTGTTTTACACTTCCTTTGTTTCAGATACTCGTAACATCCGACTAATCTTTCTAATCATTCTTCTGCAAGCTATCCTTTTTCTGGTATCCTCAAAAAACAACATTTGGAAGAAATTTGCAGCAGTACACTATGTCTTATGAGATATAGATGTTGCCTTACTATCACTAATATACACACACACACGAACATCGACTGTGACAAATCTCAAAATTTCTCCCCAAATAACACGCTCACACATGCTTTAGCAAATATCATTTCTAAAGGCGTTTTATGCATGCTTGCCAAAGTGTCAATGCATATGAGTACAAATATTCTTGAAAATGTTGCTGCTGTTGTTGTCTCTGTATAAGTGTTGCTCAATTTTGGATAATGCATATGAATGTATGCATGTGTGACAACATGAATTTCCCTCCTACGACAACATGACAATATATCCAGAATTCAAACATGCTTTCTCTATATGTATCTCTCTTTTATGGGTCGGGATGTGTGTGTGTTGGCGTGTGTGTACGAATCTTCTTTGCTTATGTCTCTCTCTATCTCTGTTTACAGTTTTGAACACATAAAAGAGGCATCAGGTGTTGGAAAATTGTTACGACTCGTACTTATCATTACATGTAACAGCTATAGCATTCAACTTGAAGCTGTTACCACTGATTTTAAGTTTGTTCTTCATGTGTTGTTTGTTTTTTTTCTGTTTTGTTTCTGCCTGTATGTGTCTTTCGTCTCCTCAAACAACATTTGAGCAATTTTTCGCAAATCTCTAAAGGAGTGTTAACTATTCTCTGGGGAACATATATTTTCACTTAACACATTAAAAATTCACTTTTGTCAACTCGACTCCAGGACAAATGTACAAGGCAAGACAAAAATTGTATGGTAAGAAACAAAACGAAAAAAAAAAAATAAATAAATAAATTGGTAAAAACGACAAGAGGGTAACATGTCGAAAACGATAAAAAAGGACAAGGTGTTGCAAGAAATGAATTTGGTAGGGAATATGGTGATATAATCGTAGTTTCATGACGATACCAGAACATAAGTGTAAAATAATATGGCATTCAGAGAAATTGATTGGATTATGGAGAAATGCGAAAAATCAAAAAGGCTGACATAACAAGAATTGATTTAAAATTTTAGATGATAAATAGAAATATAATAGTTCTATAGAGCATCTTTAAATTATAGCAGACAAGTAACAACAAGTATATAAGGTCAAAAGTTTGTATGTGCCGAATCTTAAATACCTAAACCAATAGAACGCATACAATGGCGTTATGAATATGGACCCCATGAAAATTAGCCCCAAAACTAAAATATTATATGGAAAACAAGGAACCAATGTTATAGTTTATTTTTTTTTGTCCGTTTACATTATGAAGGTCAACCCCAATATTTCAATTAAAAATAAACCTCAAATTTTCTTAATAGTTTTTTTTTTGGGATTGAGCTTCGTTTTCAGGTGGACCTATTTTCGCATTCTGAATTTTGACAATGGAGGCAGGCAATTATAGACACTTTCGTTGTTATGAATAGCATTGTATCGCATCAGATTTGGTTTAAATCTGGGGTTTAAAACTTTTTTCCTATGGACAGAGTCCGAAATGGGTTCACAGCTATTTCAGTTTTTCTTAAAACTTCATATATTTGCCATCAGTTAGGGTTCATTTTCACACGGTCTTTAAAATCAAAAGAGGAAACGAAACCGAGTTTTATGTTGGGGTAGATTTTCTTGCTTTGGTTAAATTTTGTTGGGGCTCATATTAATTATGAGGCGTCAACACACATTTGTGGCCCCGTTTCACTTGAGTTTTGGCGTTAATTTTCCTGGAGCTCGTGTTTATATCGCCCAAATTGTTATGTTTTCATGGGGAGTAACTTCATTTTATTTTTGGTGCCCGTTTGAAAATAAACCCCAACCAAAAAAAAAAAAATATCAAAAATCTATCAAATTAATAAAAGCTTATTTTAAAGTTAGTCAAAATATAATTTCTATAGAAAATTTTATCAAAATTTTATTTTTATAGAAAATTTTGTCAAAATTTTATTTTTATAGAGAATTTTGTCAAAATGTTATTTCTTTAGAAAATTTTGCCAAAAAATTTTTCTATAGAAAATTTTGTCAAAATTTTATTTCTATAGAAAATGTTGACAAAAATTTTTTTTCTATAGTAAATTTAGTCAAAATTTTATTTCAATAGAAAATTTTGTCAAAATTTTATTTCTATAGAAAATTTTTCAAAATTTAATTTCTATAGAAAATTTTGTCAAAATTTTATTTCTATAGAAAATTTTGCCAAATATTAGGACGGATGAATTGAAAAGAATAAAAACAAAATAGATCTCAAGCTTGACAAAATAAAGCATTTTTATTACAACAGAAAAAGATCGAATAAGAAACAAAAAAACAAATTTTTTTTCTATAGAAAATTTTGTCAAAATTTTATTTCTATAAAAAATTTTTGTCAAAATTTTATTTCTATAGAAAATTTTGTCACAATTTTATTTCTATAAAAAATTTTTGTCAAAATTTTATTTCTATAGAAATTTTTTCCAAAATCTTGTTTCTATAGAAAATTTTGTCAACATTTTGTTTCTAGAGAAAATTTTGTAAAAATTTTATTTCTACAGAAAATTTTATAAAATATTGTTTCCATAGAAAATTTGTCAAAATATTACTTCTATAGAAAATTTTGTCAAAATTTTATTTTTATAGAAAATTTTGCCAAAAAAATTTTTCTATAGACAATTTTGTCAAAATTTTATTTCTATAGAATATTTTTTTTTAAATTTTATTTCATAGAACATTTTGTGAAAATTTTTTATTTAGTTTAGTCAATAGTAGAACTAGCAGAAATCAAAAACAATAATACTGATTGAAGTGAAAACCAACAATAACAAACAAAACGAATTAAGATAGAGGAAGCACACTCAAAAACAAACCCAGCCAACTACATTCAAATCGATGATTTGAGTTTGGCAAAGGAAAAGTGATATGCTTGCAAATTTGTTTAGGCAGTAGCCGACTATCAAACCTTTTTTCGGAAGGTTCAAGTGTAGTTCACTTTGGGTTGAGTGAATTACACGAATTTATTCTGACAACTGGTTGATAGTTTTGCTGCAAGTAGAGGCTGCTGATGAGGAATGTGGTAATTCCGATACAGCTGTACATCCAACAATCTTGCAGTCTATAGGGCTTTGACCAAATAAATTGGACAAGCATAATTTTCCTCTGTTGCTTAAGCTACACGTGCAGTTTAGTCAATGCATGATTTTAAGCTGAAATCAAAAACAACAATAATAATTGAAGGAAAACCAACAATAACAAACAAAATGAATTTTTTTCTTATAGAAAATTTTGTCAAAATTTTATTTCTATAGATTTTTTTTCCAAAATTTTGTTTCTATAGAAAATTAAAAATATTGAAATTAAATATTGAAATTTTTTTTTCTATAAAAAATTTGTCAAAGTTGTGTTTCTATAGAATATTTTTCCAAAATTTTATTTCTACAGAAAATTTTATCAAAATATTATTTCAATAGAAAATTTGTCAAAATATTATTTCTATAGAAAATTTTTTCAAAATTTTATTTCTATAGAAAGTTTTGTCAAAATTTTATTTCTATAGAAAATTTTGTCACAATTTTACTTCTATAGAAAATTTTGACAAAAGTTTATTTCTATAGAATTTCAAAATTTCATTTTTATAGAAAATTTTGTCAAAATTTTATTTCAATAGAAAATTTTTTCAACATTTTGTTTCTACAGAAAATTTTGTCAAATTTTTATTTCTATATAAAAATTTTGTCAACATTTTATTTCTAGAAAAATTAAAGGGGAGATCAACTTGAACGTGATTGAAAAAATTTATTTCTATAGAAAAATTTGTCAAAGTTGTGTTTCTTTAGAATATTTTTTCAAAATTTTATTTCTATAGAAAATTTTGTCAAAATTTAATTTTTATAGAAAGTTTTGTCAAAATTTTATTTCTATAAAAAATTTTGTCAAAATCTTATTTCTATAAAAAATTTTGTCAAAATTTTATTTCTATAGAAAATTTTGTCAAAATTTTATTTCTATAGAAAATTTTGACAAAATTTTATTTCTGTAGAAAATTATGTCAAAATTTTATTTAAATAGCAAATTTGGTCAAAATTTGATTTCTATAGAAAATTTTTCAAAATTTAATTTCTATAGAAAATTTTGCCAAATATTAGGACGGATGAATTGAAAAGAATAAAAACAAAATAGATCTCAAGCTTGACAAAATAAAGCATTTTTATTAAAACAGAAAAAGATCGAATAAGAAACAAAAAAATAAAAAAAAAAACAAATTTTTTTTCTATAGAAAATTTTGTCAAAATTTTATTTCTATAAAAAATTTTTGTCACAATTTTATTTCTATAAAAAATTTTTGTCAAAATTTTATTTCTATAGAAATTTTTTCCAAAATCTTGTTTCTATAGAAAATTTTGTCAACATTTTGTTTCTAGAGAAAATTTTGTAAAAATTTTATTTCTACAGAAAATTTTATAAAATATTGTTTCCATAGAAAATTTGTCAAAATATTACTTCTATAGAAAATTTTGTCAAAATTTTATTTTTATAGAAAATTTTGCCAAAAAAATTTTTCTATAGAAAATTTTGTCAAAATTTTATTTCTATAGAATATTTTTTTTTAAATTTTATTTCTATAGAACATTTTGTGAAAATTTTTTATTTAGTTTAGTCAATAGTTCTAACCAGAAATCAAAAACAATAATACTGATTGAAGTGAAAACCAACAATAACAAACAAAACGAATTAAGATAGAGGAAGCACACTCAAAAACAAACCCAGCCAACTACATTCAAATCGATGATTTGAGTTTGGCAAAGGAAAAGTGATATGCTTGCAAATTTGTTTAGGCAGTAGCCGACTATCAAACCTTTTTTCGGAAGGTTCAAGTGTAGTTCACTTTGGGTTGAGTGAATTACACGAATTTATTCTGACAACTGGTTGATAGTTTTGCTGCAAGTAGAGGCTGCTGATGAGGAATGTGGTAATTCCGATACAGCTGTACATCCAACAATCTTGCAGTCTATAGGGCTTTGACCAAATAAATTGGACAAGCATAATTTTCCTCTGTTGCTTAAGCTACACGTGCAGTTTAGTCAATGCATGATTTTAAGCTGAAATCAAAAACAACAATAATGATTGAAGGAAAACCAACAATAACAAACAAAATGAATTTTTTTCTTATAGAAAATTTTGTCAAAATTTTATTTCTATAGATTTTTTTTCCAAAATTTTGTTTCTATAGAAAATTAAAAATATTGAAATTAAATATTGAAATTTTTTTTTTCTATAAAAAATTTGTCAAAGTTGTGTTTCTATAGAATATTTTTCCAAAATTTTATTTCTACAGAAAATTTTATCAAAATATTATTTCAATAGAAAATTTGTCAAAATATTATTTCTATAGAAAATTTTTTCAAAATTTTATTTCTATAGAAAGTTTTGTCAAAATTTTATTTCTATAGAAAATTTTGTCACAATTTTACTTCTATAGAAAATTTTGACAAAAGTTTATTTCTATAGAATTTCAAAATTTCATTTTTATAGAAAATTTTGTCAAAATTTTATTTCAATAGAAAATTTTTTCAACATTTTGTTTCTACAGAAAATTTTGTCAAATTTTTATTTCTATATAAAAATTTTGTCAACATTTTATTTCTAGAAAAATTAAAGGGGAGATCAACTTGAACGTGATTGAAAAAATTTATTTCTATAGAAAAATTTGTCAAAGTTGTGTTTCTTTAGAATATTTTTTCAAAATTTTATTTCTATAGAAAATTTTGTCAAAATTTAATTTTTATAGAAAGTTTTGTCAAAATTTTATTTCTATAGAAAATTTTGTCAAAATCTTATTTCTATAAAAAATTTTGTCAAAATTTTATTTCTATAGAAAATTTTGTCAAAATTTTATTTCTATAGAAAATTTTGACAAAATTTTATTTCTGTAGAAAATTATGTCAAAATTTTATTTAAATAGCAAATTTGGTCAAAATTTGATTTCTATAGAAAATTTTTCAAAATTTAATTTCTATAGAAAATTTTGTCAAAATTTTATTTCTATAGAAAATTTTTTCAAAATTTTATTTCTACAGAAAATTTTTTCAAAATTTTATTTCTACAGAAAATTTCCTCAAAATTTTATTTCTATAGAAAAGTTTGTCAACATTTTATTTATAGAGACAATTTTGTCAAAATTTGATTTCTAAAGAAAATTTTTCAAAATTTAATATCTATAGAAAATTTTGTCAAAATTTTATTTTTATAGAAAATTTTATTTCTATAGAAAATTTTCTCAAAATTT
Source organism: Haematobia irritans (assembly GCF_050003625.1). Taxonomy (NCBI): domain Eukaryota; kingdom Metazoa; phylum Arthropoda; class Insecta; order Diptera; family Muscidae; genus Haematobia; species Haematobia irritans. The sequence goes on along the minus strand of NC_134397.1, from coordinate 36,973,148 downwards.
TATTTCTATAGAAAATTGTGTCAAAATTTTATTTCTTTAGAAAATTTTGTCAAAATTTTATTTCTTTAGAAAATTTTGTCAAAATTTTATTTCTATAGAAAATTTTGTCAAAATTATATTGAAATCTACCAAACAGTAAAAAAGCTACCATTTTTGGTAGAATTCTACCAAATGAAAATTATATTTCTATAGAAAATTTTGTCAAAATTTAGTTGGTGAGGAATATTTTGCAACATCAAGAAATCTACCAAACAGTAAAAAAGCTACCATTTTTGGTAGACTTCTACCAAAAGAATTGAATGAATGTCTATCGTTAGCCGCAGCTTTTTCCATATAAATCCTCATATGGGAAACATGGGCCGATATAGCCAATCTCCGAACTTGATTGAAGTTGTGAAAAAAAGCACGTTAGCATCATTAATGGAAGCTATAGGGAGATTACAACAGACAGGTAGAGAGATGGACGTCGTTAGGTTAGATTTGAGAATTTATTCGGAAAAAAATTGTTGTCATAAATCTCAAATTTTCTCAAAATTTTATTTTTAAAGAAAAGTTTGTCAACATTTTATTTATATAGAAAATTTTGTCAAAATTGTAATTCTATTGAAAATTTTATCAAAATTTTATGTCTATAGAAAATTTTGTCAAAATTTCATTTCTATAGAAAATTTTCTCAAAATTTTATTTCTATAGAAAATTGTGTCAAAATTTTATTTCTTTAGAAAATTTTGTCAAAATTTTAGTTCTACAAACAAGTCTTGTCAACATTTTATTTATAGAGAAAATTTTCTCAAAATTTTATTTATATAGAAAAATGTGTCAAAATTTTTAATTTCTTTAGAAAATTTTGTCAAAATTTTATTTCTATAGAAAATTTTGTCAAAATTATATTTCTATAGAAAATTATGTCAAAATTTTATTTCTTTAGCAAACTTTGTCAAAATTATATTTCTATAGAAAATTTTGTCAAAATTTTAATTCTATAGAAAATTTTGTTAAAATTTAGTTGGTGAGGAATATTTTGCAACATCAAGAAATCTACCAAACAGTAAAAAAGCTATCATTTTTGTTAGAATTCTACCAAATGAATTGAATGAATGTCCATCGTTAGCCGCAGCTTTTTCCATATGAATCCTCATATGGGAAACATGGGCCGATATAGCCAATCTCCGAGCTTGATCTAAATTTTTTGAAAAATTTCAGCACGTTAGCTTCATTAATGGAGGCTATAGGGCGATTACAGACAGAGAGATGGACGTCTTTAGGTTAGATTTGAGAATTTATTCCGAAAAAAATTGGTCGTCACAAAATTTCATAAGAGAACATTTAGCATAAATAATCGGTGATTATATATCATCTGGTGTTTTTACCCAAACACCAGGATGCTGGGTACTTTAGACCAACATTTTTTGTCGCATCAATTCTACTTGCCAAACCATGACCTTATCACATAAAAAGCAATCAAATGACCTTAAATTTATTATTCCACTGTAAAATGTATATCCAATAATTTCCAAGAAATTCCAATTCTCGTTGTCTGTTTTCATCCTACACCCCAGAAGATAAAAAACTAATAACAAATGTTGACACTGCTTCAAATTATGGAATAAAAAAAAATTAAATTTAGAAAACTTCAGTAAACTTTGCAAAAGTGTGGAATAGGGACAACAAACTTCACTCAACATATTTTGACCCCTATACGACAAGCATTTCTTACAACAAAGTTTCAATGTTTAAAACAATGGGGGAACAAGTAAAAACAACAACAAAAACTACATCTCCAAGCGGTTTTGTTAAACAAGGAAAATGTAACAGACACAAAAAAGTCCTCGAGGAATATGCCAAAAATACAATCCTCCTCAAGAGTGGGGAAAAAAGTTTAAACTAAAACTCCACATGAAACATTAAACTCTGGAAGGCTGGAAGAACCAAGAACACAGCAAAAAAAACATTCTGCTAACACTATGACACAATTGTCAAACAACTAGGAAAAGTTTGGCCAAAAGATTGTCAAAAGTGTGGAGAGATGAAATTACGTGATGACACTATGCGGGACAGTTTGCATCATTGAAGTGAGGAGCAACAAACCAGCAGTAACGACTGGCAAGCAGCAAGCTGTGTGGTTATAAATGAGCATAATGTCAAGGATATCCTTAAGGAAGGTAGTGACAATGTAAAGAGATTCACATAAAGGTTTTTAATTGTGCGGACCATTCTTGTTTAAAATACTATGAAAAGGAATTCAAAGTAACAAAAATTAAAGGGGAGATCAACATGAAGGTGATTGTCTAAGACTGAGTTAATTTTGTTACCGAAAGAAATATTGAATTAATTTTTTTTAATTTGTATTTATTGAAATCCTGATAAGTCTACTTCCCAAAAACTAAGCGTATTGCGATTTAAACAACAAAATCTTTCGATTAGCCTTGATATCACCATTCCAAATCAATAACGTTTCAGTTAGAAAGTATCCTGTGAAACATGCAGTTTTAACAATACGTTTTTGCTGCGCCAAAACTTTTGCAACAGATTGAACTCAGCTTTCCAAATCATGAATTCCCCATAGCCGGCACCAGGTGATGTTATTTCTTGTCGGTTTTGGAAAAGAAATTTTCTATAAAAATTTTGTCAAAATTTCCTATAGAAGTAAAATTTTGACAAAATTTTCTATAGAAATAAAATTTTGACAAAATTTTCTATAGAAATAAAATGTTGACAAAATTTTATTTCTATATAAAATTTTGTCAAAATTTTCTATAGAAATAAAATTTTAAGAAAATTTTCTATAGAAATAAAATTTTCTATAGAAGTAAAATTTTGAGAAAATTTTCTATAGAAATAGAATTTTGACAAAATTTTCTATAGAAATAAAATTTTCACAAATTAGAAATAAACTTTTGACAAAATTTTCCATAGAAATAAAATTTAGACAAAATTTTCTATAGAACTAAAACTTTTTAAGTATTTTCTATAGAAATAAAATGTTGATAAAATTTTCTATAGAAATAAAATTTTGACAAAATTTTCTATAGAAATAAAATTTTGACAAAATTTTCTATAGAAATAAAATATTAAAAAAATTTTCTTTAGAAATAAAATTTTGATGAAATTTTCTATAGAAATAAAATCTTGATACAATTTTCTATTCAAATAAAATTTTGACCAAATTTTCTATAAAAGTGAAGTTCTGACAAAATTTTCTATAGAAATATCATTTTGACAAAATGTTCGATAGAAATAAAATTTTGATAAAATTTTCTATAGAAATAAAATTTTGACAAAATTTTCTATAGAAATAAAATTTTCTATAGAAATAAAATTTTGAGAAAATTTTCTATTCAAATAAAATTTTGACCAAATTTTCTATAAAAGTGAAGTTCTGACAAAATTTTCTATAGAAACATAATTTTGACAAAATGTTCGATAGAAATAAAATTTTGATAAAATTTTCTATAGAAATAAAATTTTGACAAAATTTTCTATAGAAATAAAATTTTACGAAAATTTTCTATAGAAATAAAATTTTCTATAGAAATAATATTTTGAGAAAATTTTCGTTAGAAATAATATTTTATAAAAATTTTCTATAGTAGTAAAATTTTCTTCAGAAATAAAATTTCGACAAAATTTTTATAGAAATAATATTTCGAAAAATTTATAGAAATAATATTTTGACAACATTTTCTATAAGAATAACATTTTGAGAAAATTTTCTATAGAAATAAAAAAATATTGGCAAAATGTTCTATAGAAATAGAATTTTGACAAAATGTTCTTTAGAAATAAAATTTTGAGAAAATTTTCTATGGAAGTAAAAAATATTGACAAAACTTTCTATAGAAATAAAATTTTGACGAAATTTTCTATAGAAATAAAATTTTAAGAAAATTTCCTATAGAAATAAAATTTTGACAAAATTTTCTATAGAAATAAAATTTTAAGAAAATTTTCTATAGAAATAAAATTTTGAAAAAATTTTCTATAGAAAATACAAAATATTGACAAAATTTTCTATGGAAATAAAATTTTTACAGAATTTTCTATAGAAATAAAATTTTGACAAAATTTTCTATAGAAATAAAATTTTTACAAAATTTTATACAGAAATAGAATTTTCACAATATTTTCCATAGATATAAAATGTTGACAAAATTTTCTATCGAAATAAAATTTTAAGAAAAATTTCTATAGAAATAAAATTTTAAGAAAATTGTCTATAGAAGTACAATTTTGCCAAAATTTTCTTCAGAAATAAAATTTCGACAAATTTTTTATAGAAATAATATTTCGAATTTTTTTTTTTTGATAGAAATAAAATTTTGACAAAATTTTCTATAGAAAAAAAAAATTTAAGAAAATTTTCTATAGAAATATAATTTTGACAAAATTTTCGATAGAAATAAAATTTTCTATAGAAATAAAATTTTGACAAAATTTTCTATAGAAATAAAATTTGAAGAAAATTTTCTATAGGAATAAAATTTTGAGAAAATTTTCTTTAGAAGTAATATTTAATGAAAATTTTCTATAGAAGTAAAATTTTGCCAAAATTTTCTTCAGAAATAAAATTTCGACAAATTTTTTATAGAAATAATATTTCGACAAAATTTTTTATAGAAATAAAATTTTGACAACAAGTTTTATAAGAATAACATTTTGAGAAAATTTTCTATAGAAATAAAAAATATTCGCAAAATGTTCTTTAGAAATACAATTTTAAGAAAATTTTCTATAGAAATAAAATTTTAAAAAAATTTTCTATAGAAATAAAATGTTGACAAAATTTTCAATATTAAGAAAATTTTCTATAGAAATAAAATTTTCTATAGAGATAAAATTTTGAGAAAATTTTCTATAGAAATAAAATTTTGAGAAAAATTTCTATAGAAATAAAATTTTGAGAAAATTTTCTATAGAAATAAAATTTTGAGAAAATTTTCTATAGAAGTAAAATTTTGCCAAAATTTTCTTCAGAAATAAAATTTCGACAAATTTTTTATAGAAATAATATTTCGAATTTTTTTTTTTTATAGAAATACAATTTTGACAACATTTTCTATAAGAATAACATTTTGAGAAAATTTTGTATAGAAATAAAAATTATTTACAAAATTTTCTATAGAAATACAATTTTGACAAAATGTTCTTTAGAAATAAAATTTTGAGAAAATTTTCTATAGAAATAAAAATTTTTGACAAAATTTTCTATAGAAGTAAAAAATATTGACAAAACTTTCTATAGAAATAAAATTTTGACAAAATTTTCAATAGAAATAAAATTTTGAGAAATTTTTCCATAGAAATAAAATTTTGACAAAATTTTCTATAGAAATAAATTTTCCAAAAAAAATTTATATAGTAATAAAATTTTGAGAAAATTTTCTATGAAATAAAATTTTGGGAAAATTTTCTATAGAAATAAAATCTTGAGAAAATTTTCTTCAGAAATAACATTTTGAAAAAAAAATTTCTATAGAAATAAAATTGTGACAAAATTTTCTATATAAATAAATTTGGCAAAATGTCTTAAAAAGATAAAGAGCATTGAAAGAGGTTTGTACCTTAAACTTTCACACTGAGAACTTCGACCTTATATTCCCCTCCCATCAAAATGTATTGGCATCAATGGGGCTTTCAACATAGTTAAACCCGACATGTTAATCATAGATCTATTTGGCCACTTTCGGGTCTATAATAGATTGGATATTATGCTAAGTAATGAAAGAATAGGATCTCGATGGATAGAAAACTGTCCTTATAATTCAACATCATGGCGAGGACTTTTAAATGCTACGCACAATAAGGAAAAACACTTACACACAGGATATACGAGTCCCTGAACAGAATGAAGTAAGGGGCCCAAACGAAAAATGAATTTAGAATACCAGGTCCATAGACGCAAATGGACTAAAAAGAGGAAATGGGGGAATGGGAAATGTGTAAACATCTCCATCCCAAATAATTTAATACGCTCCCAAACTTTCCCTAAAAAATATGCATACTCTTCATTTTTAAATTTTCTCACTCAATATGTTGCAAATACGAAAAGTCAACACATGTGTATCTATGTGTCTGTGTGTTATAATACTTCAATATATCCCATAAGAATTTTTACTTCTTTCCTAAAATTATGCAACCAGAAAAGTAGCAAAAACTATGTGCATCGAACATCTTAAATAGAGAACGGGAGTATTCATGGCAACCAAACTCTTCGTGTCAAGAAAGGAAACATTTTCATTATCACAAATACGAATTTCATTGTCTTTTTCTCTTGCACCCTTGCATCCATCCTTTATCGTTTACTGTGAATAAAATGTAAGTTATGTGCTAGAGAGTAGAAACTAACAAGGAGTCATGTACATTGTCATTGTATGTGAGAATAGGGCTGAGTGTGTGTGAGTAAGGGTGTCAAATGCAAATGCAGATAGAAGAAAGTTGTTACAAACTTCTAAAGCTAAATTATGTGTAAATCTTAGAAAATTTTCATGAAAATTTAAAGTATCTTTTAAATGCAAGAGCACGCAATGGCTTAAGGGATTGAAATATCAAATAAGTTTCGCTGCAGAAATATAAGGGTGGGAAGGCAATGATATGATATGCATTAAATTTGCTTCAGGATTCAAATAAATTCAATTAACTAAAATTAAATTTTAATTTAAGATTATGATTAAATAAATTTTAATTTTAAATTAAAATTAAACTTAAAAGTAAAAGCAAAATTAAAAACTAAAATTAAAATTAAAATTAAAAACTAAAAATAAAATTACAATTTCATAAATTAAAATTAAATTAATTTAAATTAAAATTAATTAATTAATTAAAATTAAAATTATAACTAAAATTAAAATTTTATTTTTAATTGTAAATTTAATTAAAATTAAAGTTTTAATTTTAAATTTAATTAAAACAAGTAAGGAAAGTCTAAAGTCGGGCGGGGCCGACTATATTATACCACTTTGTAGATCTAAATTTTCGATACCATATCACATCCGTCAAATGTGTTGGGGGCTATATATAAAGGTTTGTCCCAAATACATAAATTTAAATATCACTCGATCTGGACAGAATTTGATAGACTTCTACAAAATCTATAGACTCAAAATGTAAGTCGGCTAATGCACTAGGGTGGAACACAATGTTAGTAAAAAATATGGGAAACATTTAAATCTGATGCAATTTTAAGGAAACTTCACAAAAGTTTATTTATGATTTATCGCTCAATATATATGTATTAGAAGTTTAGGAAAATCAGAGTCATTTTTACAACTTTTCGACTCAGCAGTGGCGATGTTGCAAGGAAAATGTTGGTATTTTGACCATTTTTGTAGAAATCAGAAAAACATATATATGGGAGCTATATCTAAATCTGAACCGATTTCAACCAAATCTGGCACGCATAGCTACAATGCTAATTCTACTCCCTGTGCAAAATTTCAACTAAATCGGAGCAAATAATTGGCCTCTGTGGTCATATGAGTGTAAATCGGGCGAAAGCTATATATGGGAGCTATATCTAAATCTGAACCGATTTCAACCAAATTTGGCACGCATAGCTACAATGCTAATTCTACTCCCTGTGCAAAATTTCAATTAAATCGGAGTAAAAGATTGGCCACTGTGGTCATATGAGTGTAAATCGGGCGAAAGCTATATATGGGAGCTATATCTAAATCTGAACCGATTTCAACCAAATTTGACACGCATAGCTACAATGCTAGTTCTACTCCCTGTGTAAAATTTCAACTAAATCGGAGTTAAAAATTGGCCTCTACGGTCATATGAGTGTAAATCGGGCGAAAGCTATATATGGGAGCTATATCTAAATCTGAACCGATTTTAAAAAAATTTGGCACACTTAACTACACTACTCATTGTACTCCTAGTGCAAAATTTCAAACAAATTGGGGTAATACTCTGGCTTCTGGGACCGTATTTATCCATATCGGGCGAAAGATATATATGGGAGCTAAATCTTAATCTGAACCGATTTCAATAAAATTTGGCACACTTGACTATAGTCTAATTGTTCTTCTTCTGCAAAATGTTAAGCAAATTAAGGTAAAACTCTGGCTTCTGGGGCCATATAAGTCCATATCGGGCGAAAGATATATTGGAGCTATATCTAACTCTGAACCGATTTCTTCCAAAATCAATAGGATTCTATTCTGCAAAATTTGAAGTCGATTGTACTAAAACTGCGACCTAGACTTTGATTACAAAAATGTGTTCACGGACAGACGGACATGGCTATATCGACTCAGGAGCCCACGCTGAGCATTTTTGACAAAGACACCATGTATCTATCTCGTCTCCCTCTGGGTGTTGCAAACATATGCACTAACATATAATACCCTGTTCCACAGTGTGGCGCAGGGTATAATTAAAGTTTTAGTTTTAAATGTAATTAAAATAAAATTTAAACTTGAATTTTAAATTTAGATAAAATTTAATTTATATTTTAATTAAATTTATATTTTAAACTAAATTTAATTATTTTTATTTATTTAATGTCATTCTCGACATTAAGATTATCACTCTATCAAATGCAAACAATTTTTTTATTAGGATATTGAAGAAAAGTGGATGATATCTCTTTTGGCATAAGGGTGTTCCCTAATTTTAATTTTCTTTAAAATTCAAATTTTAATTGTAATTGAATCGAATTTAAAATTAGAATTTTAATCCTGATTTAAGTTGAAATTTAATTTAAATTAAAATTAAAATTTGAAATTTAATTAAATTTAGTTTAAAATTTAAATTTAATTTAAATTTTAATTTTAATTTAAAATTGAAATTGAAATTAAATTTAAATTCAAATTTTAAATTTAAATTTTTAAATTTTAATTTAAAATAAATTCAAAACTGAAATTTAAATTTTAATTAAATTAATTAAAATTGTAAACTAAATTTAATTAAATTTAAAATTTTAATTTAAATTAAATTAGGACTAAAATATATTATAAATATAAAATAAATTTAAAATTTAAATTTAAAATAAATTAAAATTTTAAATTAAATTTAATTAAAGTTTAATTTAAATTTAAATTGAATTTTAATTTAAATTATAAGGGTGTTCCGTAATTTTAATTTTCTTTAAAATTAAAATTAGAATTTTAATCCTAATTTAAATTAAAATTTAATTAAAATTTAAATTAAAATTTTAAATTTAATTAAATTTTGTTTAAAATGTAAATTTACATTTTAATTTAAAATTGAAATTAAATTTAAATTCAAATTTTAAATTTAAAATAAATTTAAAATTGAAATTTAAATTTAAATTAAATTAAAATGTTAAACTAAATTTAATTAATTTTAAAATTTTAATTAAAATTTAAATTAAATTAGGATTAAAATATAATATAAATATAAAATAAAATAAATTTTAAATAAATTTTAAATTTAATTAAATTTTTAATTTTAATTAAAGTTTAATTTAAATTGAATTTTAATTTAAATTATAAGGGTGTTCCGTAATTTTATTTTCTTTAAAATAAAAATTGTAATTGTAATTGAATTTAAAATTAGAATTTTAATCCTAATTTAAATTAAAATTTAATTAGAATTTAAATTAAAATTTTAAATTTAATTAAATTTTGTTTAAAATGTAAATTTAATTTAAATTTACATTTTAATTTAAAATTGAAATTAAATTTAAATTCAAATTTAAAATTTAAATTTTAAAATTTTAATTTAAAATAAATTTAAAATTGAAATTGAAATTTAAATTAAATTAAAATTTTAAACTAAATTTAATTAATTTTAAAATTTTAATTAAAATTTAAATTAAATTAGGATTAAAATACAATATAAATATAAAATAAAATAAATTTAATATCTAAATTAAATTAAATTAAAATTTTAAATTAATTTTAATTAAATTTATAATTTTAATTAAAGTTTAATTTTAATTTTAATTTATATTAAGTTTTAATTTAAATTACGATTAAAATTCTAATTTTAAATTCAATTACAATTAAAATTTTAATTTTAATTTTAAAGAAAATTAAAATTAAAATTAAAATTAGGGAATAACCTTATGCCAAAAGCGATATCATCAACTCTTCTTCAATATCCTAATAAAAAAAACTTGTTTGCATTTGATAGAGTGATAATCTTAATGTCGAGAATGACAAGATTATAAATAAATAAAATAAATTTCAAATTTAGTTAAAATTTTATTTAAATTTAAATTTTAATTTTGAAAAAATTTAAAATTAAAATTAGGGAACACCCTTATGCCAAAAGAGATATCATCTAGTTTTCTTCAATATCCTAATAAGAAAATTGTTTGCATTTGATAGAGTGTTAATCTTAATGTCGAGAATGACAAGATTATATTTTCTTGAGCATTTGTAAGGAATAGTGTAAAATCTCGTGGAGGGATCGACCAAATGGGGAACTCTATGTTATGACATGAATTACACAAAGAAGCTGAATTTAATATGTATGACAATCGTATAATTTTGTTATATGCATTTTATGGTAAAATATAAGGAATTGTGATTAAAATGTAAGTCTTGAAGCTAACATTTTTTGTTTTAGTTTTGTTTTTATAAATCTCGAATCGAGTTCAAAGTTGAACTAAATTGATGCATAATTGATAAGTCGAATAGAAAATAAAAATGAATAAAATTAAATGAAAATATTAAAATCTAATGAAAAATAAAACAAAAATAAAAAAACTAAATGGTAGTAAATTAAAACAAATTGAATTATAATCAATTTTGCCAGATTAAGCATCGAATAACTGTGTCCCTTTAAATTTAATTAATCTTGATATCTGATTCATTAATGTTCATCACAAACTTTCTCAATTTCCTTAAGAGTTATCGTATCACTGTGTAAATGTATTTCATATTGAAATCTGATTAACCTAATTTTCCTTTTCATTGCAAACTTTCTCAATTTTCATGTACATTTCTATTCCACCAGTCAATATCTTTAAATATCAATGGCCTAATGAACTTTTGTAACAATAATTACAACTTTTGTAATTTATTTACTTTAATAAATTTTTAATTATTTCTGATATCGACAAAAAAAACTCTTCCTCTATTTCGCATTCAAAACCACACAAAATAATAAAAAAAAAAGAAAATGCAACATTATTATTATGGCTTTGTGGAGATCGTGCAGCCAGAAAGGAAACGGAACTTGCAATACAAAGTACGTGCTCAACAAGAATGTCGCGTAGATATTAGTTAGACGATACAGTAAAGTGTACAACTACAAGCATTATTATGGGGAAATTTTTAAAATATGTTTAAAACTACGCTAGCGTGAAATTAAACTCATATTTGAGTTTTTTCATCTTCTTTATTTTGTATGTGGAGAATTCTGGAAAATTATGAATAATGAGCCTGTATTTAAGTATGTATCGACGTTGAAATAATTTCGATAAATTCTGTTGCTCCAGCGGCCAGACAGCTTAACCATCGGATTAATAGACTCTAAGTTCACTGCATGAGTTTACCCAGGGTGTCTGATATGTAGTGCAACAATGTAAGTGATATAATCTCTACACCCTCCACCAAAGCATGGGTGTATATTTACTTTGTCATACCGTTTGTAGGACATCGAAATATTGGTCTCAGGCCCCATAAAGAATATACATTTTGGATCGTGGTTAAATTCTGAGTCGTTCTAGAGATATCCGTCCGTCCATCTTGTGAAACAGGCTATCGACCTAAAACTTGGCACAAAGAGTTTTTTATTGATGTAGGTCGGACGGTACTGTAACTTGGCCATATCAGACCATTTATAGCCCCCATATAAACCGATATGGTTTGGGGAGACGCCTGGAGAAGAAAATTTCATCAGATCCGGTTGAAATTTGCTACGTGGTATGCCGATCCGAAGCCTCTTGGAAGAGCACATTATAACCGATCCGTTTAAAAGTTGGTATGTGAAATTAGTAAATGCCCTCTAACAATCGGTTCATAAGTATATCCCAGCAATAAAATTACTTCCGAAAAAGTAGTTTAGATTAGAGGCGTGCACGTGACACAAAATTTTCGTGATTCAGGCGTGAGTAGTAAGTCACGCTGACGGCAACGGCGTGAGTGTGCGTGATCGTGATTAACCAAACAAATGTTGTACGTGAGTCACGAAAATAATATCTTCGTGAGTGTGCGTGAGTAACGAATTTCAGAAAAACACGCTCACAAAAATCATCCCGCTAATTAACATAAAATACTTACGAGTTGAATTCATTTATAATTTTAGTGACATCCTAGGTGGTAAGAGTTTTATAACGCACTCGAAATACCTCGACTCACGAAAAATATCGTGACTCACGAATAATTTTATGATTAATTTACCTTACAGAAGTGTCTGAAAATATGAGCATTATTAAAATCGAGAGTGTTATTAAACTCTTAACATCCATCCCAGGTGTCACTAAAATTGTAATTGAATTTAACTCTTAAGCGTTTTATGTTGGTGAGCAGGAATATTTTCGTCAGTGTAATTCGTTATTCACGCACACTCACGAAGATATTATTTTCGTGACTCACGCTCACGCACGACATTTTGGTTTGTTAATCACGCTCACGAACACTCACGCTGTTGTCATGAGCGTGACTCACGCACGAATCACGAAAATTTTCGTGAGTCACGACAATTTCGTGTCATGTGCACACCTCTAGTTTAGATCCCTAACAGGCTGGCTGAAAAGTCCCCGGTCTAACAAAGAAAAACACATTTAATCACGCTCACGCACACTCACGCTGTTGTCATGAGCGTGATTCACGCACGAATCACGAAAATTTTCGTGAGTCACGACAATAGTTTAGATTCCTAACAGGTTGGCTGATAAGTCCCCGGTCTAACAAAGAAAAACACATTTTTTTGACAAAATTCGTTTTTATTATTCAACATAGTTCCCTTCAAGAGCGATACAACGATTATAACGACCTTCCAATTTTTTGATACCATTTTGGTAGTACTCCTACGGTTTTGCCTCAAAATAGGTCTCAGTTTCGGCGATCACCTCTTCATTGCAGCCAAATTTTTTCCCTGCGAGCATCCTTTTGAGGTCTGAGAACAAGAAAAAGTTGCTGGGGGCCAGATCTGGAGAATATGGTGGGTGGGGAAGCAATTCGAAGCCTAATTCATGAATTTTTGCCATCGTTCTCAATGACTTGTGGCACGGTGCGTTGTCTTGGTGGAACAACACTTTTTATACCCTCCACCATAGGATGTGGGTATATTAACTTTGTCATTCCGTTTGTAACACATCGAAATATTGTTCTAAGACCCTATAAAGTATATATATTCTGGGTCGTGGTGAAATTCTGAGTCGATCTGAGCATGTCCGTCCGTCCGTCCGTCTGTTGAAATCACGCTAACTTCGGAACGAAACAAGCTATCGACTTGAAACTTGGCACAAGTAGTTGTTATTGATGTAGGTCGGATGGTATTGCAAATGGGCCATATCGGTCCACTTTTACGTATAGCCCCCATATAAACGGACACCCAAATTTGGCTTGCAGTCCCTCTACGAGAAGCACATTTCATCCGATCCGGCTGAAATTTGGTACATGGTGTTAGTATATGGTCTCTAACAACCATGCAAAAAATTGGTCCACATCGGTCCATAATTATATATAGCCCCCTTATAAACCGATCACCAGATTTGACCTCCGGAGAATCTTGGAAGACCAAACTTCATCTGATTCAGTTGATATTTGGTACGTGGTGTTAATATGTGGCATCTAACACCCATGCAAAAATTAGTCGAAATCGGTTCATAATTATATATAGCCCCCATATAAACCGATCCCCCGATTTGGCTTTCGGAGCCTCTTGGAAGAGCAAAATTCGTCCGATTCGGTTGAAACTTGGTACGTGATGTTAGTATATGATATTTAACAACCATGCCAAAAGTGCTCCATATCAGTCCATAATCATATATAGCCCCCATATAAACCGATTCCGAGATTTGGTTTTGGAGCCACTTGGAGGAGCAAATTTCATTCGAGTCAGTTGAAATTTGGTACATTGTGCTAGTATACGGCCGTTAACAACCATGCATAACTAGGTCCATATCGGTCTATAGTTATATATAGCCTTCAGATAAATCGATCCCCAATCACAAAAAAATTGGTCCATATCAAGTTCATAATTGTATATAGCCCCCATATAAGCGACCCCCTTATTTCAATTTTGGCTCTCTACGTACCGTGCAAAAGTCCATATCGATTCGTAATTATTTGTAGACTTACCTATACATACCTGTTTTGTCTAATATATACCACGTATGGACTAACTCACAATTTAGAAAACGATGTTAAGAAGTTTTAAGATACCGCAACCCAAGTAATTCGATTGTGGATGACAGTCTTTTGTAGAAGTTTCTACGCAATCCATGGTGGAGGGTACATAAGATTCGGCCTGGCCGAACTTACGGCCGTATATACTTTTTTACTTTCACATCTGGTAAATTTATTTAACTTCCAATTTGTAGTTTTTTGATTTTTATACCCACCACCATAGAATGGTGACGGGGGTATAATAAGTTTGTCATTCCGTTTGTAACGCATCGAAATATCGATTTCCGACTATATAAAGTATATATATTCTTGATCAGGGAGAAATTCTAAGACGATATAACGATGTCCGTCTGTCTGTCTGTCTGTCTGTCTGTCTGTTGTAATCACGCTACAGTCTTCAATAATGAAGCAATCGCGCTGAAATTTTGCACAAACTCGTCTTTTGTCTGCAGGCAGGTCAAGTTCGAAGATGGGCTATATCGGTCCATGTTTTGGTATGGTCCCCATATAAAAGGACCTCCCGATTTGGGGTCTTGGGCTTATAGAAACCGTAGTTTTTATCCAATTTGTCTGAAATTGGAAATCTAGTGGTATTTTAGGATCATAAAGAGGTGTGCCGAAAATGGTAAGTATCGGTCCATGTTTTGGTATAGCCCCCATATGGACCGATCTCCCGATTTTACTTCTTGGGCTTATAGAAACCGCAGTTTTTATTCAATTTACCTGAAATTGGAAATCTAGAGGTATTGTAAGACCACAAATACGTGTGCCAAAAATTGTGAGTATCGGACAATATTTTGGTATAGCCCCCATATAGACCGATCTCCCGATTTTACTTCTTGGGCTTATAGAAACCGCAGTTTTTATTCAATTTACCTGAAATTGGAAATCTAGAAGTATTGTAGGACCACAAATACGTATGCCAAAAATTGTGAGTATCGGTCCATGTTTTGGTATGGTCCCCATATAAAAGGACCTCCCGATTTGGGGTCTTGGGCTTATAGAAACCGTAGTTGTTATCCTATTTGCCTGAAATTGGAAATCTTGTGGTATTTTAGGACCATAAAGAGGTGTGCCGAAAATGGTGAGTATCGGTCCATATTTTGGTATAGCCCCCATATAGACCGATCTCCCGATTTTACTTCTTGGGCTTATAGAAACCGCAGTTTTTATTCACTTTACCTGAAATTGGAAATCTAGAGGTATTGTAGGACCACAAATACGTGTGCCAAAAATTGTGAGTATCGGTCCATGTTTTGGTGTGGTCCCCATATAAAACGACCTCCCGATTTGGGGTCTTGGGCTTATAGAATCCGTAGTTTAAATACAATTTGTCTGAAATTGGAAATTTATAGGTATTTGAGGACCATAAAGGGGTGTGCCAAAAATGGTGAGTATCGGTCCATGTTTTGGTATAGCCCCCATATAGACCGATATCCCGATTTTATTTCTTGGGTTTCTAGAATCCGTAGTTTTTATGCGATTTGCCTGAAATTGTAAATATTATTTTAGGCTCACAAAAACGTGTATCGGATTAAGTTTTTATCGGTCCATTTGGTAATGCCTCCATATAGACCAATTTCACTTCTTGTGAGTATAGAAGGCGCACTGATCATGAAAATTGCTCGAAACTCAATGTAAAATTTCCAGATTTTATTTTTCGGGTGAAAATCTACAGATTTAAAATTTCAAATCAAGACGTTATTTTATAATTTTCTTGCACACTTACAAGAGATGTTAATGATTCCTCTAAAACTCAAACAAAAATGGTTCTTATAAATCCAGAATCTGATATAGTCCTCATAGGTGAAATCTTTAAATGTATCTTCGGGAAGTGTCCTCAAGTCCTCAAGCCCTCCTGAAATTTCAAAGGAAATCCTAATATTTGGTTCATGGTGGTGGGTATTTAAGATTCGGCCCGGCCGAACTTACTGCTGTATATACTTGTTTAACTTCCAATTTGTAGTTTTTTGATTTTTTTGCCAAAATTTGATTTTCAAGTTTGACTGCAGATTTCTCAGAAGGACTACAAACTTTGCGAAAAGAGCATATTTTTAAAAATAGCGTTATGATGTTTTAAATGCATCAAACTTGATTTCATAGATTTGGGTCAAAATTTCAAGACGCACTAATGTTTTTCTGTTTGTACTGTGCGCATTTAATGGTTAATTAATTCCATATTTTTTTTAATTTGAAACATAAATCAACCATTAAAATTAATTGTATCAATTAATTTTTTAATTGACTTTGGTGATTGATCATATCATTTCTGTTATTGAAGACATTTCAATTAAAAATTAATTGTGTCCATTAATTTCGTGATTGAATGCAAAAAAATATTTTTTGTGTTTAAGAAAATTTTATTTGGTTTTCTTTTTAATTTCTTATTGCTTTGGGCAATCGGACCACTATGACGCCTGAAAGTATGCAATGCGTTTTTGCATACCGTTAATTACAAGGACCGTTAATTACAAGGATTAATTTTCGATAGAACGCAGAAAAATTGGTTATTGTTTTTTTTTTGGATCTGATTTCATTTTTGCCTTAATTTGTTATTTGTCCTTCTCAAATCATAGTGCTATTAAACGGACAATTGTGACGTCTGAAAATATGCAAAGAATTTTTTTGTAGTAAATTCTTTCAAGATCCGGTAATTTCAAGAACCGATCTTTGATGTAATGGAGATAAAATAATTGTTGGGGATTTTTCTAGACCTAATTCAAAACAAAATAGTGACTTCGTAATTTCATAGAAAAATCTTTCAAATATCCCTTAATTCATATTTTTCATTCTTTATAAAAAAATTGCCACTTGTTTAAAATTTGTATGTCACTTCTTAATCCACTTTTTTTTTAAACTAATGTGCCACCGTTTATGCCACTTTTTACGAATTTTCAAAGGTAAAACCGCTTAAGGCAACATTGTTTTAACGAATTGCTACTTAAAGTATTTGTCTATAAAGAAGATTACCTCTTACATATTAATCAGAAACTAAAACCAAGCATCACTTTCCTTTTAAAGTAAATGAACAATCTGTGTACTTTGTACGTACCAGGAAATTTTCTTCTACTAATACGCCAGGTTACAACTTCCCATACCCCTCATAGAGAACCAACAATTCAGTGCATGATTTCAGTATATCGTTTACACCAAAGAAATTTGCAACACGTTTTAAGCTCATTAATTAGCATGACAACTACGGTGTAGCAAAAATCCACTGTAAGATATCTACATTCAGGGAAAATGGAGATAGTGATGACGATGGTGTTCCGTGCACCGCCATTGCCTTCTATTCTGTTTACGTTTCAGGTTTAGTTTGTGTTTTTTTTCCTGCGAGTTTTTTTTTTTATAAAAAATAGTGATGCCATGCCATTCTTCTCGTAATACACAGCAATGGTTAACTCAACTTACAAGCTTGAAGCTACTTGCTAAACAGCTTCCTGATAAAGGATACACTAACCGGAAGAGAGTGGAGGATACCAGCCAGAACAGTAGCAATAGCTTTAGCAAATTGTAGCCAAGCATTTTTTTACAAGGCAAGCAGCAATCCTTGGTGATTTCATCCCCCTTAAGATAGATGCTTAGTTTCTGAAGTTGTACCCACCTGTTTATTATTGTGTGGTGTGATAATTAGCAACTTTCAAAGCACCAACCATCCAACCAACCAACCAACTAACCGTCATCATTCTCCTCGATGATAGTCTATATCAGGCTTAGAGTAAACTGGTGACAAAGTGCCTGGGTAAATAGCAAACTATTTTTAATAAACTTGGTATTGTGGAAAACAGGAACACAATTAATATCATTATACAGAGAACGATGGTGGGGATGATGATGATGATGACGGCGATAGTGATGGAGATGGTGGTAGAAAAAAAAAATGTAAATATCCATTAAATTCAATTTGAGTAACAATGTCCCCATTTTGGAGTATAAAAAACATTGACAACAATGGCTTGGAAAAATGGGTATTTAAATTTTAAATAACTGGTACATTTCAAAAGAATAATAACCAATAGAAAATAAAGAGAATAATAAGAAAAAAATTAAAACTGATATTTCGTAAAAATAAAATATGACGAATTTTTTATATTGTTAGTTTTCTGAATCACAGTATAGGTGAAGGGTACAAAAGTGCATATGTTGTCAAAATTTTATTTCTATAGAAAATGTTGTCAAAATTTTAATTCTATTAAAAAAAAAATTTAAAAATTTTATTTCTATAGAAAATGTTGTCAAAAATTTATTGCTATAGAAAATTTTTGTCAAAATTTTATTACTATAAAAAATTTTACCAAAATTTTAGTTCTATAGAAAATTTTGTCAAAATTTTATTACTATAGAAAATTTTATCAAAATTTTAGTTCTATAGAAAATTTTTTCAAAATTTTAGTTCTATAGACAATTAAGACAAAATTTTATTTCTATAGAAAATTTTTTCAAAATTTTAGTTCTATAGACAATTAAGTCACAATTTTCTTTCTATAGAATATTTTGTCAAAATTTTATTTCTGTAGAAAATTTTGTCAAAATTTTATTTCTATAGAAAATTTTCCCAAAATTTTAATTCTATTGAAAATTTTCTCAAATTTTTATATCTATAGAAAATTTTCTCAAAACTTTATTTCTATAAAAAATTTTGTCAAAGTTTTGTCTCTAGAAAATTTTGTAAAAATTTTATCTCTATAGAAAATTTTCTGAAATTTTTATTTCTATAGAAAATTTTGTCCAAATTTTATTTCTATAGAACATTTTCTCAAAATTTTATTTCTATGGAAACTTTTGTCAAAATTTTATTTCTATAGAAAATTTTGTCAAAATTTTATTTCAATAGAAAATTTTGTAAAAATTTTATTACTATAGAAAATTTTATCAAAATTTTATTACTATAGAAAATTTTATCAAAATTTTAGTTCTATAGAAAATTTTATCAAAATTTTAGTTCTAAAGAAAATTTTATTAAAATTTTAGTTATATAGAAAATTTGGTAAAAATTTTCTTTCTATAGAATATTTTGTCAAAATTTTATTACTATAGAAAATTTTATTAAAATTTTAGTTCTATAGAAAATTTTATTAAAATTTTAGTTCTATAGACAATTTGGTCAAAATTTTCTTTCTATAGAATATTTTGTCAAAATTTTATTTCTGTAGAAAATTTTGTAAAAATTTTATTTCTATAGAAAATTTTGTCTAAATTTTATTTCTATAGAAAATTGTGTCAAAATTTTATTTCTATAGAAAATTGTGTCAAAATTTTATTTCTATAGAAAATTTTGTCAAAATTTTATTTCTATAGAAAATTTTGTCTAAATTTTATTTCTATAGAAAATTGTGTCAAAATTTTATTTCTATAGAAAATTGTGTCAAAATTTTATTTCTATAGAAAATTGTGTCAAAATTTTATTTCTATAGAAAATTGTGTCAAAATTTTATTTCTATAGAAAATTTTCTCAAAACTTTATTTCTATAAAAAGTTTTGTCAAAGTTTTATTTCTCTAGAAAATTTTGTAAAAATTTTATCTCTATAGAAACATTTCTCAAATTTTTATTTCTATAGAAAATTTTGTCCAAATTTTAATTCTATAGAAAATTTTCTCAAAATTTTATTTCTATATAAACTTTTGTCAAAATTTTATTACTATAGATAATTTGATCAGAAATTTAGTTCTATAGAAAATTTTGTCAAAATTTTATTACTATAGAAAATTTTATTAAAATTTTAGTTCTATAGAAAATTTGGTCAACATTTTCTTTCTATAGAATATTTTGCCAAAATTTTATTTCTGTAGAAAATTTTGTAAAAATTTTATTTCTATAGAAAATGTTGTCAAAATTTCATTTCTATAGAAAATTTTCTCAGAATTTTATTTCTATAACAAATTTTCTCAGAATTTTTTTCTATAGAAAATTTTATCAAAATTTTATTTCTATAGAAAATTTTGTCAAAAATGTATTTCTATAAAAAATGTTGTCAAAATTTTATTTCTTTAGAAAATTTTCTCAAATTTGTATATCTGTAGAAAATTTTGTCCAAATTTTATTTCAATAGAAAAATTTCTCAAAATTTTATTTCTTTTGTCAAAATTTTATTTTTATAGACAATTTTGTAAAATTTTCTCAAAATTTTATTTCTGTAGAAAATGTCAAAATTTTACTTCTATAGAAAATGTTGTCAAAATTTTATTTCTATATAAAATTTTCTCAAAATTTTATTTCTATAGAAAATGTTCTCAAAATTTTATTTCCATAAAAATTATTACTTTTATAAAATTTAATTGGTAGTGAAAATGCTTTTTATATAGAAAATTTTGTCAAAAATTTTTTTTATAGAAAAATTTCTCAAAATTTTATTTCTATAGCAAAACTGATATGTCGTAAAAATAAAAAATAAATAATTTTATATATTTTATATAGTTTGTTTTCTGAGTCAGTAGAGGTGAAGGGTACAAGAGTGCATATGTTGTCAAAACTTTATTTCTATAGAAAAAATTTTGAAAATTTTATTTCTATAGAAAATGTTGTCAACATTTTATTTCTATAGAAAATTTTGTCAAAATTGTATTTCTATAGAAAATGTTGTCAAAATTTTATTTATACAGAAAATTTCTATAGAAAATTTTGTCAATATTTTATTTCTATGAAAACTTTTGTCAAAATTTTATTTCTATAGAAAATTTTGTAAAAATTTTATCTCTACAGAACTTTTTGTAAAAATTTTATCTCTATACAAAATTTTGTTAAAAATTATATCTCTATTGCAAATTTTGTATAAATTTTATTTCTATAGAAAATTTTGTAAAAATTGTATCGCTATAGAAAATTTTGTAAAAATTTTATTTCTATAGAAAATTTTGTCAAATTTTATTTCTATAGAAAATGTTGTCAAAATTTTATTTCTAGAAAAAATGTTCTCAAATTTTTATTTCCATAACAACTATTAATTTTAGAAAATTTAATTGGTAGTGAAAATTTTATTTTTATAGAAAATTTTGTCAAAAATTTTATTTTATAGAAAAATTTAAAAAAAAATTATTTCTATAGCAAATTTTGTCAAAATTTTATTTATATAGAAAATTTTGTCAAAATTTGTTTTATATACAACATTTTGTCAAAGTTTTATTTCTCTAGAAAATTTTGTAAAAATTTTATCTCTATAGAAAATTTTCTAAAAATTTTGTCACAATTTTATTTCTATAGAAAATGTTTTTTATTTCTATATAAAATTTTCTCAAAATTTTATTTCTACAGAAAATTTTGTCAAAATTTTATTTCTATAGAAAATTTTGTAAAAATTTTATTTCTATAGAAAATTTTCTCAAAATTTTATTTCTATAGAAAATTTTTTCAAAATTTTATTTCTATAGAAAATTTTGTCAAAATTTTATTTCTATAGAAA